>NW_022288475.1:0-1730 GCF_004355925.1 Anarrhichthys ocellatus | reverse complement strand
TGTGTGTGTGTGTGTGTGTGTGTGTGTGTGTGTGTGTGTGTGTGTGTCTTTGAAAAGGCAGGCTGGTATATGTTTCTCCCTTTCTTTTGAAAAGCAATCTCCCAGGTTGAGCTCATAAATCAAGGTGGGGGATGGAAATGGGGATGAAGTGCATGTGTGTGTGTGAGTATGTGACTCTTTCACCCAGCTCATACCTGTCGTTAGTGGGGGGGGAGGGGGCATCAGATGTTGTATTTTGCTTTGCTTGACGTCAATGCAGTGTCAGCCTCGTTGTTGATGACATGACCGATCTCTGTCATTCCCCCCTGTACGGCCTTCCATTTCCTCCTCGCGGTGGGATTAGACCACAGGGCACCATGTTGAAAATGAATAGCGATTTAGGAAACTAATGAACTGTAATGGACAATGTGCCCTCAGAGCAATGGTAATGCAGTCACTCATAAGGCAAACTCCGCCCATTCCCCTCCTAAGTATGCGATGAGAGAAACTTGTGGTGGGTGCATATGACGGAGAGAGAACGATGTCTGGTTTTGTTGATAACAAGCTCAACGAGGTGACCTGCCTGCTTCATCTTCTCTATCTCTCGCTGTCTCTCTGTCTCTCTCTCTCTGTTTGTCTTTATATGAAGACAGACAATTTGACAATGTGAGGTGAGCAGACACGCGATGATGTAAAACTATGTGACTAGATACAACTAGACTAGATGAAATGTGTGTAAACAACACGTCCATGCATGCAGAAACTCAGTGTCGTATAAAGAGAACCGTGCGTGCGTCCGCTGTCCTTTCTACTTTTTATCTTTCCAAACAGAACATTCCTGGCTATTCCATATCAACTTAATAATCAGTTTAGGCACAGGTGGGAAGAAACTGGAAAGCCTGCATTTGCTCCCATGTTGTGTTTTAGACTACACTTCACTGACATCTACAGAGCTGGCTAGCTAGTTACAAGCCTATGTGGGAGGAACAGACTACACAAAGCAGAACTTTCAAACCGTTCGACAAACCAACGTTCAACAAATATACAAAAGAGTGCAGATCAGAGTTTCAGGACACACTGAGTAGGAGAATTGTAGCCAGCTATCATCCCGTAAATCACATTTTGTGTCCACCTGTTACAACAGAAAAAAAATCCAATAATTAATGTCAATACTATGATTCAGTGCTCAGCCACGATTTGCCTTCTGCTTTCCTTGTTTTGTCATCTTTGTTTTGTGTTTTTGTGTTTCTTCAGATCACATGGTGACAAACCTTTTTGGCTTGACTTAATGAAAAACCGCGCTTGTGTTTTGTTGGCCTGTGACGTTGTTGGGTTTTCTTGTTTCTGTGCCGATGTGTTCTTCAGACAGCAGGTTAGCAGCAGTGCTTAGCTTGAAGGATGCTTGTGCGGTTTGTCTGGTTTAATACAATGTAAGCTCTCCTGTCTCACCATTGTCAAGGAGTCTTAGGAGGGCTTCTTATCCAAATGCTACACCACTGAGCTGATTAGGGAGGACGTCTGTGTGTTTACGTTTGTGTGTGTTTGTGTGTGAGGGTGTCTCTGTGTGTGTTTGTGTGTGAGCGTGTGTCTCTGTAAGGGTTTATTTGTATGTTTGTGTGAGTGTGTGTTTGTCTATCTGCTTTTACATCATGTTAGCTTAGCGTGTGTGTGTTTGTGTGTGAAAAGCCTCATTCCTGTAACAACTACAAGCCCTGTGTGTGTGTGTGTGTGTGTGTGTGTGTGTGTGTGTG
>NW_022288474.1:0-1730 GCF_004355925.1 Anarrhichthys ocellatus | reverse complement strand
AAGGTCTTTTTGAAAAATTCAAAACCGTCTTTAATTTTCACAAATATGAAACCAAAAAGTTGAAGTCGACATTGTATTGTAACAGGCAGTGCGTCACCAAAAAGATTCAGTCTGATCCTTTCTCATTTAGCACTCTGACTATTTTTCTCTTTGAGGCACTGCTGGGATTTGAACCCAGGATCTCCTGTTTACGAGACAGGCACTTTGACCATCTAAGCCACAGCACCTCAGTGAAGATGTTTTTCACAAATTTTAAACGGTCGTTAATTTTCTCAAATATGAGAGCAAAAAGTTGATGTCAAGACAACTCAGGAGAGGCACTGCTGGGATTTGAGCCCAGGATCTCCTGTTTACTAAACAGGCACTTTGACCAACTAAGCTACAGCACCTCTATGACGGACTTTTTCACAAATTTTAAACGGTCGTTAATTTTCTTAAATATTAGAGCAAAAAGTTGAAGTCCAGACTACCCAGTCAAGGCACTGCTGGGATTTGAACCCAGGATCTCCTGTTTACTAGACAGGCACTTCAACCAACAGCGACTCCATGAGTGACTTTCATGAAAAATTCTAAACAGTCTTTAATTTTCACAAATATGAAACCAAAAAGTTGAAGTCTACACTGTATTGTAACAGGCAGTGCGTCACCAAAGACATTCAGTCTGATCCTTTCTCATTTTATGCTCTGACTACTTTTCCCTTTGAGGTACTGCTGGGATTTGAACCCAGGATCTCCTGTTTACTAGACAGGCACTTTGACCAACTAAGCCACAGCACCTCTGTGAAGGTCTTTTTCACAAATTTTAAACGGTCGTTAAGTTTCTCAAATATGAGAGCAAAAAGTTGAAGTCAAGACAACTCAGGAGAGGCACTGCTGGGATTTGAACACAAGATCTGCTGTTTACTAGACAGGCACTTTAACCAACTAAGCCACAGCACCTCCGTCAAGGTCTTTTTGAAAAATTCAAAACCGTCTTTAATTTTCACAAATATGAAACCAAAAAGTTGACGAATACACTGCTTTGTCGCAGGCACTGCTGGGATTTGAACCCAGGATATCCTGTTTACAAGACAGGCACTTTGACCAACTAAGCCACAGCGCCTCTGTGACGGGCTTTTTAACAAATTTCCTGCAGTCGTTCATTTTCTCAAATATGAGCGCAAAAAGTTGATGTCAAGACTACCCAGGAGAGGCACTGCTGGGATTTGAACACAAGATCTGCTGTTTACTAGACAGGCACTTTAACCAACTAAGCCACAGCAACTCCGTCAAGGTCTTTTTGAAAAATTCTAAACAGTCTTTCATTTTCACAAATATGAAACCAAAAAGTTGAAGTCTACACTGTATTGTAACAGGCAGTGCGTCACCAAAGAGATTCAGTCTGATCCTTTCTCATTTTATGCTCTGACTATTTTTCTCTTTGAGGCACTGCTGGGATTTGAACCCAGGATCTCCTGTTTACAAGACAGGCACTTTGACCCACTAAGCCACAGCACCTCTGTGAAGGTCTCTTTCACAAATTTTAAACGGTCGTTAATTTTCTCAAATATGAGAGCAAAAAGTTGAAGTCAAAGGAACTCAGGAGAGGCGCTGCTGGGAATTGAACCCAGGATCTCCTGTTTACAAGACAGGCACTTTGACCATTTAAGCCACAGCACCTCCGTGAAGGTCTTTTTGAAAAATTCAAAACCGTCTTTAATTTTCACAAATATGAAACCAAAAAGTTGAAG
>NW_022288473.1:0-1730 GCF_004355925.1 Anarrhichthys ocellatus | reverse complement strand
CCTGTCTCTCTTCCTGTCTGTCTTCCTGTCTCTCTTCCTGTCTCTCTTCCTGCCTGTCTTCCTGCCTGTCTTCCTGTCTCTCTTCCTGTCTCTCTTCCTGTCTGTCTTCCTGTCTCTCTGTCTGTCTTCCTGTCTCTCTTCCTGCCTGTCTTCCTGTCTCTCTTCCTGTCTGTCTTCCTGTCTCTCTGTCTGTCTTCCTGTCTGTCTTCCTGTCTCTCTTCCTGCCTGTCTCACCTCCAGGCCATGTTGCCGTTTGTCCCACAGTTATGTAACGTCTCATTAACCGTCCTCCGAAGACCTGAGCCAGAAAAATAATAACAAAATTGAGCGTGTGTTTGTTTAAAGATATAAAAGTAATAATGGTGTGTGTGTGTGTGTGTGTGTGTGTGTGCGTGCGTGCGTGCGTGTGTGTGTGTGTGTGTGTGTAGTAACGGGCTGTTGATAAGGAGATGGACATGATTTTTTATGGCTGACTGTTCAACCATGTTGGTTCAAGCATTCTGGGAGAATTCACAACGAACGGATTCCGGCTGCTTCACATTCACCGGATTTTTTATAATTTTTGTTATTTTCAAAAAAAGCTTTAAGACTTCAACTCCGATGAAGAGGAGGAGGAGATGAAGAGGAGGAGAAGGTGAAGAGGAGGGGGAGGTGAAGAGGGGGAGATGAAGAGGAGGAGGAGATGAAGAGGAGGAGAAGGTGAAGAGGAGGGGGAGGTGCATGTGGTCCAGCTGTTCTTCAGTTAAGGGGACACTTCAAAAGGTTTTGAACTTTCACACTCAGCTGGAATGAAATACTTAGAGCAGTGATTTTCAACCGCTGTGCCGCAGCACACCGGTGTGCCGTGAGAGATCGTCAGGTGTGCCGTGGGAAAATGTCCAATTTCACTTAATGAGTCCAAAAAAATATGATTTAGTTGTTGCAAATACTTTGCCATCGTTGAGCGTCTGAGCTGCAATATAGTGGCTAAGTAATAAATACTCTTCCAGGCCAGTGGGGGGCAGTAGGTAGCGCAGTAATGACCTGTTCCTGTAGGACAGTAGAATGAAATGACGCGCGGGAGAGACGAGCAGCGATGGAGAAATATTTGAAAAGGAAAAATGCAGACTCTGAACTGGGCCCTGGACAACAGAACCCAGATGAAAAGCCTGTAAGGATCAACACTTTGAGAGACTTGTCATTAAATTGTCAGCATGTATCCGGCCCGCCAGAACATATCATGTTTATCATAACTGGACCGCCACACCACAGAGCTTGAAACAGGGGATTGAACCAGGACGACACAAAAAGTCATGGCAACCAAGAGAGAACAGAACATGTGGTCACTGTGGGACCGGTGAGGCTGAGACGGAGATGCACTTCCTCCTAAAATGCAAAACATTCCATAAAATTAGGAACATCTACCTCAACAAATTTGACTCTGTGATTTCAGATTTTAAAAAATGGAGTGATATCTCAAAATGAAAAGTCCTCCTAGGAGAAGGAGAGAGGACACCTTGCTGCCCAGTATGTACTAACATGCCACAACCTGAGGGACAGCAGGTGACGCTTTGGCGATGCCGTTCCTGGGCGTTCACGCCAATGGAGCAGATCTGAGTTTGGGTTGAATTGGGAGAGAGACGGAGAGAGAGAGAGATCTATCTATCCGTGGATCTCTCTCTCACTTCGCTCCTCCCTTTGCTTCGGTGTCAGAGAGCTGCGGTGGCCTACAGGTAACGTGGGAGCAATGG
>NW_022288472.1:0-1731 GCF_004355925.1 Anarrhichthys ocellatus | reverse complement strand
ATATAACGTTAACGTTACCGGCAGCTTGCTGCTGCAATATAACGTTATATAACGTTAACGTTACTGTGTCAGGGCTGCAAAGGTAACATTAACCCCTTGCTGTCTGAGAGCATCTTCAACACCATTTACTAACGTGATTTCACAGTTAGCTTTGTCTAGCTTTGTCTAATTCTACCATACTGAAAAGATTTAAAAACATGCACCCAGTCAGGAATATACAGTTGGCATTCAGCATGGCCAGTCTACAACTCATTAAATAGCCCATTAACATTTGCATGCATGTTTGTGAAGTCCACAAGCTACTAAAACAGTCTAAAAGCTACTAAAATTGAATTCACCTAGCATTACACTCGAGAGCAATACCATGTTAGCTTAATGTTAACATACATATCACCTTCACATTATGTTACTACAGCTAGCGGTT
Organism: Anarrhichthys ocellatus; assembly: GCF_004355925.1. Lineage (NCBI taxonomy): Eukaryota > Metazoa > Chordata > Actinopteri > Perciformes > Anarhichadidae > Anarrhichthys > Anarrhichthys ocellatus. The sequence goes on along the minus strand of NW_022288472.1, from coordinate 1,307 downwards.
GTAACGTTAGCTAAAGTAGCAACTAAGCTAACGTTATCTGTTGTAACGTTAGCTAAAGTAGCAAACACACAATTGATAGTGTCAGCTAAATGATTTTTTTCTATCAAATACTGTTTTAAAGTGTAAAGAAAACTCTGTTTTAGAACAAGTACAACACACATATAGTTATAAATTGCTTACTTACCGAAAACAGACCTGTGGACAGACGGCAGTGCAGAGCTTCTAACGGAAATCCACCAGAGTGAAAAAGCTCCCCGCCTTCAGAATTTGAATTTCTAGCAGTCTGCCCATGCGCAGACAGGAAAGCGTGTGGAAATTAAATTGTATATATTTTTTTCTCATTACTTTTACTTGAATGGAATTAACATACATACAGTACATTTTGAGATCAATTAAAAAAGATACGTAGGATTCAATTACACATTAAAATCGATTAAATAAACTAGATTAAGACATGTAACATTTACCTGGGAGCCGAATCATTTCTTTCAGTGATAACTAAATGATATGCTTATTATACATATTACAAACAAAACACTTTAAAAACTCTAAAAAATATTTTTTTTAGCTTTTTTTGGTATTGTGGTCAGACACATATGCAACGCTGATTACCGTAATATGTGTGGTATTTGTTATAAATGTACGTTGGTACATAGAGGGTGATAAGAAGCTGTACATGGAGGGACTTAGGACCCAGGGGAATGTAGGTGAAGCATGGAACCTGTAGTCTGTACCGTGGCAGTAACCTGCATGAGGAAGTTATGCTAATAAAGAGTTGAGTTAATATGTGCTTATATGTTCATTTAAAAACACCACAATATGTGCTTTGATATTGTCGCGTTTGATCCTGTAACGAAATGATCGCGCGTGTACGTGTGTGTGGAAGTGACGCCACACAAACAGCTGTTCACTGCTTGCTGCCCGGTTCTTGTGTTAAAAATGTAATAATAAAAAATAAAAAAACTGCGTTGATGCGCGATAAAATAAATATCGGCATTAATTAATTAATGCGTTAACACGATAATAACGCGTTAACTTGCCCAGCACTAATATTTTTACTAGTGCGCCGTGATAACGTGTGAGATGTTAACGACCGGATGTGAGACAACATCCGGTTTCTTCAGACGGACATCCGGTTTTCAGAATAAGATGCCAACAGAGTATGAATTATATTCACATTAAGTATAAAACATGCTGCATCTCGTGAGTTAAAGGGAAAATACACCTAAATTGTGGGTAAAGTATCTTTATTCTTTGCTCGCTGGGTCAACTTCATCACCTCTGAGTTACAGCATCGTAGTGATGAA
>NW_022288471.1:0-1731 GCF_004355925.1 Anarrhichthys ocellatus | reverse complement strand
ATACATATATATATATATACACACACACACACACACACACACACACACACACGATGTGACATTTAGGGATGGGGGAAAGACCAAAACAAAAGTTAAATGAATTAAATTTTATGGACAAAGAATTCCTGTTTCTTCTTCAAAGAACATGGTGTTAAAAAAAATCAACAAGTAAATCTAACTCATAAAGAATCATCTTTTAATTTATTTCTGTACACAAACCAACGTCGTCCACTTCCTGTCCACCGAAGAGCTCCCGGACGTGTTGGTGAAGATTATTATATTTGAATAATACAGACACTTCTTTGGTGACAGTAAACCCTCTTGAGAGTGAGATACAACTAATTATTGTTTTGCTATAACATCTCTACTTCCGTCCAAATAAAGTCCCATGATGCCTTGCTGCTTCTCCTCAGCCGTCCTCGTCCTCGTCGTGGGATCCGACGACCGTCTCCTGGTCCGGCGGCTCCTCCAGCGCCTCCTGCTGGATGGACACCATGCCGGTCATCAGGGCGTAGCTTAGCATGGCGCCCAGAGCCACAATGGCCGACAGCACCTGCTTCCTGCGTTTGTTGGGGACGTGGTCGAAGTCGCCGCCGTCCGGCTGCGACGGCGGCGCCGGAGACGACGTCTTCTGACCGGAGCTCTCTGTGGAAAAAACACAAACAAACATGGAGGAAAGATCCACGTCAGCAAGAAAACACGAGTCCCAAGAAACACAGTTTCAAAACAATGAGGTCGTCTGTTTTTGTGTGATGTCATTCCGGTGATGTCACACCTCGGCCGTCCAGGGGGAAGTAGAGCAGCAGGATGTTGCTGCAGAAGTTGCTCAGGTTGTCCAGAGACTTGAGATGCTGCTGCAGCTTCCCGTTGGGCAGCTTGGACTTCAGGACGGGAGCCAGGTGACCGAAGACGAAGGCGTCCAGAGACGAAGGCCTGCAGAGTCACAGCACGTTTACAGAGATATTCTAACATATTGTAGCTTCACATAGATTCCAGGAATATACATAGAAGGCCTGTGAGATAAGCCTGATACTATCAATACAAACGTATGACTTACGAGTCCCCGAAGAAGAACTTGTGTGAGCCGAGTCGCTGGGATAGAAGATTCAGACACTCGGTGGCATCGCGGTACAACTGGAAAACACAGCAACTGATTGATTGATTGATTGTATATGTGTGTGTGTATACATACACACACACATATATATACACACACATACATACACACTAATATACACACACACACACACACACACACACATACACATATATACATACACACACATACATATATATACATACACATATATACACACATACACATACATACACACACATATATACATACATACACATATATACATACATACACATACATACACACACATATATACATACATACATACATACACATATATACATACATACATACACATATATACATACATACATACACATACATACACATATATACACACACATATAAACACACGCACACACACACATATATACACATATACACACACATATATACACATACACATACATACACATACACATATATACACACACACACACACACATACATATATACACACATACACACATACACATATACACACATACATATATACACATATACACACATACATATATACACATACACTCATACACACACACACATATATATACACACATATATACACACATATATACACACATATATACACA
>NW_022288470.1:0-1732 GCF_004355925.1 Anarrhichthys ocellatus | reverse complement strand
TCCTCTCTTGTCACTCAGGCTTAATTGTGCTGGGCTATCTTCAAGCCTTGTGTTTGGCAGGAGTTTGAGGAAGAAGGAAGGATGAAAAATGATCCTTACTTGTAGTGGAAAACCCAACTGTAACAAATGTTCCCTTTCAGTGTCTGTTCAGTTCTGTGTAAGGTTATTGTTGTTGTGAACGTACTGAAACCCTGGCACCATGTATCATAGAATTCCACTTTTCTTCCTGCACTGGCTTCAAAACTGAAGACACAAGAAATAAACTTTTGGTTTGTTGTATAGAAACAAAGCATTAGCTTTAATATTGTGTTCTCGACCACGTCGGGTAGACACAAGACATCAGTTTTAAATTATCTTAAGTTTCAAAATGTTATGTTCTACAATAAATAACACGATTGATTACATGTCACTTGTTTGTATGGAATTAAAGACCATCTGGTGTGCACACAGAGGATTACTCAAATAGTCCCCTACATGTGGATAGATAGAAATGTTTAGTTTTCTGTATGATGTTTTTGGGTTAAATGCACCATGATTGTAAGTAATAGTAAAGTGAATTAGTAAAGTAATTTAACAACATTGTTGGACTGTGCCTTTTCATATCTGTCTGATATCAGTTGCTTACTCTTTGATTTAATCAGCAAGTTTAACATTAAAACCCATAAACCATTGTTACTTTGTGATATTATTGAGGGACTGTAGTATAATGAATCATCATTTTAATATAATGAATATAATCATTTTTACATTACCATTGTTATGCCGATGACACCCAGCTGGTCTTGTCATAGCCCCCCGGTGACACTCAAGTGGAGGCACGCATCGCTGCGTGCTTGGCTGACATCTCGACGTGGATGACGACACACCACCTCAAGCTCAACCTGGACAAAACCGAGCTACTGTTCCTCCTGGGGAAGGGTTGACCGCACCGAGACCTGTCCATCACCATTGACGACACCGTGGTGACACCAACTCGGACTGCGAGGAACCTGGGTGTGACCCTGGATGACCAACTGTCGTTCTCAGCAAACATTGCATCGGTTACTGCAATCGGTTACTGGGGTCCTGTAGATTCCTGCTCTACAACATCAAGAGGATTCGCCCCTTCCTTACTGACGAGACGGCGCAGGTGCTCATCCAGGCTGTGGTCATCTCCCGCCTGGACTACTGCATCTCACTACTTGCGGAGCCCCGGCGTCGGCCATCAGACCTCTGGAGCTTGTCCAGAAAGCTGCAGCTCGCCTGGTGTTCAATCGCCCCAAGTTCTCCCCCACAACTTGCCTTCTCTGATCTCTACACTGGCTCCCTGTAAGAGCTCGCATCCAGTTTAAGACCCTGGTGCTAGCCTACAGGAAAGTGAAAGGAACAGCTCCTTCCTATCTCCAGGCCATGGTCATGCCATACACCCCCGCCCGACCACTTCGCTCTGCTGCCTCGGGGCGATTGGTTGCCCCGTCGCTCAGAGGTCCCTGCAGCCGATCGACCCGATCATGGCTGTTTTCTGTCCTGGCCCCACAGTGGTGGAATGAACTCCCCACTGATGTCAGGCCTACCCTGAGCCTTCCACTTAGCACTTATTGTATTCGTACTAGTTTGCTGCACTTATTGTATTTGTTTGTTTCTGCACTGTACGTTGGCTCTGGTTTATGCTCTTAGATGCGTGTTTGAAAAAGGAGATGCACTTATGACTTCTGGTGACTAGTAGTTCTCTTGAAAACCGATGTTGAATACA
>NW_022288468.1:0-1733 GCF_004355925.1 Anarrhichthys ocellatus | reverse complement strand
GAAGAAGAAAAGAGGGCGTCTTACTTGTAGTACTGCAAGTGAGACTGCGGTGCCATCTTTTGGCAAAAATATATCAGTGAATAAAAAGTGAATGAAGTTACAATACTGCCATCATGTGGAGGTTGTCCAGATGACATACATGCATGATTAGTGTCCCTTGTTTTTAGAAATATGTCGCAAAATGCACCACAAAGTGATCTTCTCACTTTGCCCCACATGGTACTCAATTAAATGCGATAAATTTGGGTTTCATGAATTGTGCAATCTTTGCATGATGTCGATGGAAGCATGCAGTGATTCAAGGTTAGTTTAGTTCATGTCTACTTATGTCTACTGCCTTTCTATTCATTATTTTATATCTAAATCAACAACATAAATGAAACTGCTGACATGTTTCATTCTTGGTTGAACCTTGTATGTATACTCTGGGTCAAGATGATGTGAAGTGTATCATCACAGATCATCACACACATCACGGATTTATGGAAACACCTATTGTAAACACACACACAGTCCAAACTATTTACATTTACACAATTTACTATAAAATAAAATCTCTCTCACACACGCATGCCTGCGTTAGTGGAAGGGGCGTGGCTTCATAATAGTGACGTCATCGAAAAACGGCCTTTCTGAGTTGCACTTGAACCTAACAAGTTTACCTATGGCACCTACAAGATTGAGCTCTCAGAGATCTGATCACCTCGAAAACAAACTGTTGGAGAACTGACTTGAATACCTACAGCAAACAATACCTGTTGGATATAATGGCTTCCAGTGTGCAGACCAGTGTGCATCGTCAGACCTACAGGTAAATTTTTTTTTTTTTTTTAAATTTCATGCCAAATGTGTTTATTAATGTTCCTTGAATCCATAAAAGGTCATTTCAGTACAAAATGTGCGTTTAATTATGTTAAATTGTTGAATATTAAGCTAAAGAATGTTCAGAATTGTAAGCTAGCTAATTACAAAAACTCAGACTTTGAGGCCACTCACAGTTTCTGGTGTAAAACAATAATTATATGTTAAGACTGGACTTTCTTCTTCGAAATAGGTGTGGAATGTGTTAACACATGTGTAGGGACATGAAAACACCGTTATTTTTGTTTGAGGGGATCAAATCGTCAATTTTTGTGTTGAAAATCTCGGAAACAAAATGGCGCCTCCACCATTTTGAGAAATATAACTCTTCTAGCACCATGGCAACGATAGAACTAAAAGAAGGAGCATGAGAGCTAGCTTCAAGATATTCATTAAAATGCACCAACGGATCAATATTTTTATGAGCCTGAATGAAAGAGATGTAACGTTAACGTTAGTGAACGTAAATGTCTGACAGTTAATGGACCTAAAAACCAAAGCGTTCAGTCATCTGTCAGTCATGTTAGTGTCATCATAACATTGTGATTTGTGGTTCATGTAGTTTTATCTGTAAAGTGGTTTGTCATGCAGTGGACTAAATAAAATAAATTAGTTTGAGGTGCCAAGACGCACATATTTCACTGTGGATATTTTGCAGAAACCATGTTGTTACAAGCGCCTGAATTAAGGGCAGGGACCCACGTTTTGTCGTGTCTAATTGCCTGCGTAATTGCGCACATGGGTCTCTGGCATCAAACCTTTTGGCTTCATCGCAGTGTTTTTCACAGTTTATTGGAAACTTTAGATAGTATTGGAGGCAGTGTTATCTCTCACTGAATAGAGTCAGAATCACCACAAGGTCCAAACTATGA
>NW_022288467.1:1087-1733 GCF_004355925.1 Anarrhichthys ocellatus | reverse complement strand
CACACACACACACACACACACACACACACACACGCACACACACACACATGCATTACCCAGCTCTTCATTCTTTCCAGTAATAGCTTGTCAAAGCAGCCGACTAACTGAAGCTAAATAATGCCTTATATACAATTGGGCATTATCCGCTAGGCTAGCTAGCCTCTCACCACAGCCGCCCAGGGGCTAATGTACAAATGAGATGGTTCATTTCAGCTCTCTCTGTCTCTCTCCCACTTTGACTTTTCTGTGTTTATCTTCATGACCTTGTCCTTTTCCCCCCATGGAGGTAAAGGACAGGAGGCAGGAGTGGTAGGGAGGAGAGACAGGGTAAGGAGAGAGGAGATAAGGGGTGATGGCTATGGCTGCTGGGGTTTTTTGTGTGTGTGTGTTAGAGAGGGGCATTAAAGGATGGAGAGAGAGAGACGCATACAAGGAGAGACAGGAAGCTTTAGGCCATAGACCATAGAACAAGAAGCCTCTTAAGTGATCTGATTGCCCTGCTAGGGAGCTACAGTGACCACACTCAGAATGGTTACTAATAATACATCTCCATTTAGACTGACCCTGGAAACACATGCATGCACCTGAACTCTCTCTCTCACACACACACACACACACACACACACACACACACACACACACACAC
>NW_022288467.1:0-1077 GCF_004355925.1 Anarrhichthys ocellatus | reverse complement strand
CACACACACACACACACACACACACACACACACACACCATAAGTGGATGGTGGAGACTGAAAGAGAACTGTATATATTCTATATTGCAATCCTATAGTATTAAAACCTGCATATATCTACAGTATGTGAGTTTATTTTGCCTCTTTAAAAGTCAAAAGGAGAACAGGACACTGTGGTAACAACACAGATGTCAAACTGGCTAGTAGCTCGGGTTGTAATGGTATACCGGTATCCCGGTCACGGTATACAGTGGCATTCAATTTACAGTTTTCTAACGCGAACCTTTGCTATTGAAAACAACTGACATAAGTAAGTGTGTGTGTGAGTTAAAGGTACAGACAGGAGCAGTGGTGCTGTCGCATACTAGTTTTATTTGACTAAGATTTCTATAGTCGATTAGTCATTTGCTTTCTCATGCTCAACAACTTATTTCTTAGAAACGTATGAACATTTCTCTGGTAAACACAAGATCTAAAGTGGTGCTTTTGTTTGAGTGTTAGTCGAAGAATTTATCTAGTCGAGGTCAGCCCTTTAATCACCATAGTAAATTCTATTAAAAGCTCCCAGCTGATGTTATTTTTAATTTCGTATTTCATTCGACATGCTATAGTGCTGCTAACATATCAACTAACATGCTTCAGTTATATAACATGTTATGTTCTCAATTCTTCATGGATCATTGTAACTGATAATAATAATACCACCGTGTACTTTGATATTTTCAGAGATTGTTACCGTACCGTGAAAATCTTATACTTATAATCTTATAGCCAGGCACTCATGTCCACGTACACACATGTAGACGCCTGCAGTGGTGTCATACAAAGACTTAGAGCACCCCCAACTGGGGGACAGCACCAGCAAAAAGAGACCGAGGGAAGCACATGTACAAACACAAGTTGTGCATTCACATAAATGCTCTGCACATACAGTAGCTTATACCTATTATAAAGGCGTACTATTCATGTATTCTTTCTCTGTCTATTTGTTTCCCACCCGCTCTCTGTACTTAGACACTTCACACCCCTTATGTGTGTGTTATGTAGCTTATAGTGTTTGTGTAGTGTAGTTATAGCT
>NW_022288466.1:0-1586 GCF_004355925.1 Anarrhichthys ocellatus | reverse complement strand
GAGACAGACAGACAGGTACACAGACAGACAGGTACACACAGAGACAGGTACACACAGACAGACAGACAGGTACACAGAAAGACAGAAACACACAGAGACAGGTACACACAGAGAGACAGACAAGTACGGACTCAGATAGACACCTCTCTGTGTTGCAGATGTCACCCTGACGAGCTTCCTCTGTACAGAGACCACTACGATGGCCACGCCCCCTACTCCAACGTTGGCTATGGTAACGGATACAGCGAGGCCAGGAGGACGACCCGGAGACGCCTACTTCCTGCCACGCCCACAGGTTCTACCTGATGATGTCATGCTGTGATGTCACAGTTAACCAAATGAAACCCGATGAGATGATAAGAGATTACTGAGATGAAGTGTCCGATTTTAACATTAAATCTCCTCTAATCTCATTTTCTCATCTGACATTTAACGTTATCTTGTTTTAAGATTCATCTCATTTATTACTGTCGTCCATTGTTGTATAAATATAATCTAACAGGTGAGCGGGTGCGTTTGTTTCGTTGTCGTATGTCAGGTCGGAAACCATCGTTCAACATCCAGTGTTTGAGGAGACAGGGAAGCAGTGACGACCTGCCGATCCCAGGAACCTACCACCCCACCTCACCACCACGCCGCACACGCACACAGGTAACACACACACACACGCACACAGGTAACACACACACACACACGCACACAGGTAACACACACACACGCACGCACACACACACAGGTAACACACACACAAGTAACACACACAGGTAACACACACACGCACACAGGTAACGCACACACACACATAGGTCACACACACACAAACACACGCACACACACACAGGTAACGCACACACAAACACACACACACACACACACACACACAGGTAAACCTCCTCTCCTCCTCTTCCTCGGCAGACATTTAGCAGTTATGAGTCTCGTCACTCCTCCGGTCGATCCTTGGCAGCCTCCTCGGCCTCCTGGGCAAACCCGTGTCCTCGCCGCGGTCGCCTCCTCTACGCTCCTCTCATCCTGGTGGAGGAGGAAGGCAGCCCACCCTGGGGGGGGGGGGGGGGGGGGGGGGAGAGGGAGGAGGAGGAGAGGGTAAGAAAGGAGGCGCAGGAAGAGGTGAGGAGAACTGAGATGTTTCATATGTCCCAGAAGCCTCAGTGCTAACAATGTAGCATCCCCTGTGTTGTATGAAGTAACTGTAGCTTCCATGCTAACAATAGGCTCTATGCTAACAGTGAAGCATAGATTACAGAAGGTACACCGAGCTTTAAACTCTATTTATCCATCAGGGGTCAATGTGACAGGTGCAGCACCCAGACCGGCCTGGTACGGTGGCCCTGCAGGGACGTCAGGTAGGAAGTATGAACAAACACACAGATAATATATAAGAGAATCATCTTTGACGTGGTTTTAAAAAGGTGAACCTCTGACACAAACATGTCATTGGTTCTGTTATAATATTCTTGCTTAACATAAAACTGCACTAAAAATAAATATGCTATGTGCATTCTAACGGCATCATATGTGGCATACATACTGAGTGAGTGTGTAGTATTCAGTATGTTAGTATGCAGTAC
>NW_022288465.1:0-1734 GCF_004355925.1 Anarrhichthys ocellatus | reverse complement strand
AGTGTCATGAGAGTTGTTCTGTTATTCACCGTTATGAAGCGCGATAGATTGACTCCAGATGTTTACCAGTCTGCCAAAAGATTTTCCCTCATTTGGTGTTTTGATGGTGGCAGAGTGTGAAAACATCAAAATCTCCCTCAGGTGTTCAAGTGGGTCAAGGTATGGTGACTGAAGTCCACAGCACTTTATTCACATCATTTTAACGCTGAGTGGTTTTGTCCTGTTTGGAAACATCTGCATGTGTTAAGTTTCTCCACTCTTTTATCATAAGATAAGATTAACTTTATTGATCCTGTGCAAGCAGTACAAATGAAGCATGAACAAAATAAAAGCCACTAACCACTATGTACTCCAACATAAATACAAACTATAAAGTGTATGGTGAGAAATAAAATAAAAACAAAGTCTAGTGACCCCGTTGCTTATCAAAAAAAGGCCACCATGGTGCTGATTGCCATGAATAACGAAGTCCAGTGTCCAACATAGGCATTTTATTTTTAAAAAACTGTTTGCTCCAGTCTACTCAGCAACACCTGTATTAAGTGACCCTCCTGATTATATTAACCTGTGGCCTAATTGACAGCGGCACTACGCCCCCAAGTGGTGGGATGTTGTACAAAACAATTGCATTGGAAATGTAAACGCGCAGCAGCAGTCATTCTACTTCAAGAGTAGGTCGAGCTGTTCGAGGTCGACAGCAGAGGGAGTGCGCTTCATGTTGTTGTGCCTGATAAATGAACAGACGATGTGATGCTGCCCTCTCCTATACATTCGTATATTTTAGTGACGCACCCATGTTGTCATTCATAAATCATTGATTAATTCTGAATGCTGTTATTTATCATGTATGGCAGCAGCCCACTGAGTCCCACATAGCCTCTCTGTCGTCCCCTGTCAAGTAAAACTGGACGGGCTTTCCCTTATGGGCGTGGTTTACACTTTGGGGACTTTGTTCAAAAAACTACATCCAACATTTTCGCCCCTCACTGTTGAAGCAGCAACCACTGGCTTTCTGGGATCTTAACTTTTCAGGAATAACGGGAACATCTGCGGTGCACGATACTGACCTTCAACCAGCAGCAAGATGTGCATGTTCAAGTTTATATCTGCGATTATAACCAGAGCGTTATTTCTCCTCGTCTCTCTGAGCAGCGTCTGGAGGGTGACATCCGTGAAGAAGGATAGCAACTACTGGCTCCTCACTATCCTCTTTCTGCCGCTTCTCGTTGAAATGATAATAACGCTTAGGAGTCGAAAGGGACACGATTATAAATGGTAAGACGAGCAGCTTGTATGCTGAGGGTGCAACTTTACTGGAACTTAATGTATGTTTTTTTTGTGTGTAAAACTAAACTTAACAACTTGGTTTGAAGATATTTTCTATTCTGAATAGATTTAGAGTATAATGCATGGGTATTTTAAGCTTTTGTCCACTTCCTAGTTTTTATCCCTTCCCCCACCGCCCTAAATTCTCTGCATCCTGTCCCCCTGCTGCTATTGTTTAACCGGTCCTGGGACGGTGACGATGGGGTGGTCCCCCTTAACAACCCCAAACATCCTCCATGTTTACATTTCATCTGTAGATATTAGGTTTTTTAGGGGTTTTTTCAACATTCAATAACAGCAGATATTTTTATTTAACACACAATAATAATTAAAAACAGTGCAATCGGCTACAGTATGTAAAATTGTATAAGAGAAGCATCCACCCATTCATTTCCTTTCTCATGCTCA
>NW_022288464.1:0-1734 GCF_004355925.1 Anarrhichthys ocellatus | reverse complement strand
GTGTGTGTGTGTGTGTGTGTGTGTGTGTGTGTGTGTGTGTGTGTGTGAGAGAAATAGTGAGAGAAATGGAGGCACAGAAAGGTGAATTAAACGGTGCGAAAGAGGGAAATACTGAACAGTAAGTTGTGATTTTAAGCTTTACCATCTGTGTGGTTGAGAGAGCAAGGGAGAGTTTGTACGTTTTGAAGGTGTGTAATTTATGACTGCAAGTGTGTGTAGTTTTAACAGTGATGAAGTGTGTGTTTGTGAATGAGAGTGAGGTCAAACTGGCTGAATGTACCATCCGTGTCCTGGGAGCCCAGCAAGGGACACAGCGGGCCAGTTAGGCCTTGAATGTGGAAAGACAGAATTAGTCCTATTTTTAACTGATCTGGGTGAAGTCCAAAAGCACAAAACAACCGTTGTATATATTTTTACTCAAATTTATCAAAATAGATAAAATAAAAAGAGTTTTTATTACATTGGCCATATAAACAATTGGTGTCTAATTGGGTTATCACAGATTATAGGTTAGACTTTTTCCTCTCGTAAATATTGTCCATTTTACAGATTGTGAAGAGAAAGAAAAGTATTTAATTAGGTTTCCAGCTGCAAGGTGTCCATCCAGTGTAAATGTCTGTCAACTGTATCAGACATTTGTTCTATTTTTGAAGTTGGTGCTACATGATCAGAGATGGGGACGCACAGACATCACTTTTTCTCAGACCAAGTTCAAGTATTTTTGAATACTTGCCGACACCGAGTACCTATACGAGTACTTAATAATACCATTACAGTTCTAACGCCAACTTTGAAAGCATGTTTTTATTTTCATCAGATGTTCCTCACTTTCTGACAAATTCAGACGGTTCAAAATTCAACTTTGTGTTTTCCTGATACAAACGGAGCATAGTTCGCAGTAGGGATATTGATAATTACACCGTTTAGCCCTGCTGTTAATCAACAGTTCAAAGGAATATTTCTCGGTCCACCTTAAAGGCCAGCGCGCCTGAGCTGGAGCAGTTAACCTCGGGGCTTCACTTCAATCAGCAGCTTGAACTTAGCTCAGGTCTCCTCACGGTTCTTCAGACGTTTACCATGTATTCACTGTACTCCCACTGCACTGCTACATACACAGCTGTAATGTTACAGCTGACTTCATACTCATCGTTGCACACACACGCACACACATACTCTTTCTCGATCGGACACTGGCTGAAGTTACGCTTGGCTTGCAATACACTGGCAGAAACGCTGAGAGGTTTTGTTAGGCAGACACACAGCCGACAACCTCACAGCTAAACTAATTGATGCGATGGAGACTTACTGGGGACGGCCTGTTTTGGGATACACTTTAGCTGCCAATGACTGATGGATTTAACCTGTTCATGCATCAGGTTAATGTTGCTGCGACTTATTAGGCTTAACTGATGAGAGATCAGCGACACTTTGCCATCGTTGTATCGGAACAGGTATCGGTGCAACCCTCGTTAAGCTTAGGTTTAGGTCGGGGTGAGGTATGTAGCTGTAAAGGTTAGGGTAACTAAATGCACAGTAAGTCATTGCATTGCCCTCCTACTGTAAGCGACAGAAACAAACGTTGTTGTGTTCAAACTCTTAATGATTTAATAGTTGAGAGTGAGATCTGCAGCAATGGGCTGTAAATGTGTATAAGATGGACTGTGACTTGGTTTATAACAATGGCTTTCACACACACACACACACACACACACACACACACACACACACACACAC
>NW_022288463.1:0-1734 GCF_004355925.1 Anarrhichthys ocellatus | reverse complement strand
GTGTGTGTGTGTGTGTGTGTGTGTGTGTGTGTGTGTGTGTGTGTGTGAGAGAAATAGTGAGAGAAATGGAGGCACAGAAAGGTGAATTAAACGGTGCGAAAGAGGGAAATACTGAACAGTAAGTTGTGATTTTAAGCTTTACCATCTGTGTGGTTGAGAGAGCAAGGGAGAGTTTGTACGTTTTGAAGGTGTGTAATTTATGACTGCAAGTGTGTGTAGTTTTAACAGTGATGAAGTGTGTGTTTGTGAATGAGAGTGAGGTCAAACTGGCTGAATGTACCATCCGTGTCCTGGGAGCCCAGCAAGGGACACAGCGGGCCAGTTAGGCCTTGAATGTGGAAAGACAGAATTAGTCCTATTTTTAACTGATCTGGGTGAAGTCCAAAAGCACAAAACAACCGTTGTATATATTTTTACTCAAATTTATCAAAATAGATAAAATAAAAAGAGTTTTTATTACATTGGCCATATAAACAATTGGTGTCTAATTGGGTTATCACAGATTATAGGTTAGACTTTTTCCTCTCGTAAATATTGTCCATTTTACAGATTGTGAAGAGAAAGAAAAGTATTTAATTAGGTTTCCAGCTGCAAGGTGTCCATCCAGTGTAAATGTCTGTCAACTGTATCAGACATTTGTTCTATTTTTGAAGTTGGTGCTACATGATCAGAGATGGGGACGCACAGACATCACTTTTTCTCAGACCAAGTTCAAGTATTTTTGAATACTTGCCGACACCGAGTACCTATACGAGTACTTAATAATACCATTACAGTTCTAACGCCAACTTTGAAAGCATGTTTTTATTTTCATCAGATGTTCCTCACTTTCTGACAAATTCAGACGGTTCAAAATTCAACTTTGTGTTTTCCTGATACAAACGGAGCATAGTTCGCAGTAGGGATATTGATAATTACACCGTTTAGCCCTGCTGTTAATCAACAGTTCAAAGGAATATTTCTCGGTCCACCTTAAAGGCCAGCGCGCCTGAGCTGGAGCAGTTAACCTCGGGGCTTCACTTCAATCAGCAGCTTGAACTTAGCTCAGGTCTCCTCACGGTTCTTCAGACGTTTACCATGTATTCACTGTACTCCCACTGCACTGCTACATACACAGCTGTAATGTTACAGCTGACTTCATACTCATCGTTGCACACACACGCACACACATACTCTTTCTCGATCGGACACTGGCTGAAGTTACGCTTGGCTTGCAATACACTGGCAGAAACGCTGAGAGGTTTTGTTAGGCAGACACACAGCCGACAACCTCACAGCTAAACTAATTGATGCGATGGAGACTTACTGGGGACGGCCTGTTTTGGGATACACTTTAGCTGCCAATGACTGATGGATTTAACCTGTTCATGCATCAGGTTAATGTTGCTGCGACTTATTAGGCTTAACTGATGAGAGATCAGCGACACTTTGCCATCGTTGTATCGGAACAGGTATCGGTGCAACCCTCGTTAAGCTTAGGTTTAGGTCGGGGTGAGGTATGTAGCTGTAAAGGTTAGGGTAACTAAATGCACAGTAAGTCATTGCATTGCCCTCCTACTGTAAGCGACAGAAACAAACGTTGTTGTGTTCAAACTCTTAATGATTTAATAGTTGAGAGTGAGATCTGCAGCAATGGGCTGTAAATGTGTATAAGATGGACTGTGACTTGGTTTATAACAATGGCTTTCACACACACACACACACACACACACACACACACACACACACACACAC
>NW_022288462.1:0-1587 GCF_004355925.1 Anarrhichthys ocellatus | reverse complement strand
GAGACAGACAGACAGGTACACAGACAGACAGGTACACACAGAGACAGGTACACACAGACAGACAGACAGGTACACAGAAAGACAGAAACACACAGAGACAGGTACACACAGAGAGACAGACAAGTACGGACTCAGATAGACACCTCTCTGTGTTGCAGATGTCACCCTGACGAGCTTCCTCTGTACAGAGACCACTACGATGGCCACGCCCCCTACTCCAACGTTGGCTATGGTAACGGATACAGCGAGGCCAGGAGGACGACCCGGAGACGCCTACTTCCTGCCACGCCCACAGGTTCTACCTGATGATGTCATGCTGTGATGTCACAGTTAACCAAATGAAACCCGATGAGATGATAAGAGATTACTGAGATGAAGTGTCCGATTTTAACATTAAATCTCCTCTAATCTCATTTTCTCATCTGACATTTAACGTTATCTTGTTTTAAGATTCATCTCATTTATTACTGTCGTCCATTGTTGTATAAATATAATCTAACAGGTGAGCGGGTGCGTTTGTTTCGTTGTCGTATGTCAGGTCGGAAACCATCGTTCAACATCCAGTGTTTGAGGAGACAGGGAAGCAGTGACGACCTGCCGATCCCAGGAACCTACCACCCCACCTCACCACCACGCCGCACACGCACACAGGTAACACACACACACACGCACACAGGTAACACACACACACACACGCACACAGGTAACACACACACACGCACGCACACACACACAGGTAACACACACACAAGTAACACACACAGGTAACACACACACGCACACAGGTAACGCACACACACACATAGGTCACACACACACAAACACACGCACACACACACAGGTAACGCACACACAAACACACACACACACACACACACACACAGGTAAACCTCCTCTCCTCCTCTTCCTCGGCAGACATTTAGCAGTTATGAGTCTCGTCACTCCTCCGGTCGATCCTTGGCAGCCTCCTCGGCCTCCTGGGCAAACCCGTGTCCTCGCCGCGGTCGCCTCCTCTACGCTCCTCTCATCCTGGTGGAGGAGGAAGGCAGCCCACCCTGGGGGGGGGGGGGGGGGGGAGGAGGAGAGGGAGGAGGAGGAGAGGGTAAGAAAGGAGGCGCAGGAAGAGGTGAGGAGAACTGAGATGTTTCATATGTCCCAGAAGCCTCAGTGCTAACAATGTAGCATCCCCTGTGTTGTATGAAGTAACTGTAGCTTCCATGCTAACAATAGGCTCTATGCTAACAGTGAAGCATAGATTACAGAAGGTACACCGAGCTTTAAACTCTATTTATCCATCAGGGGTCAATGTGACAGGTGCAGCACCCAGACCGGCCTGGTACGGTGGCCCTGCAGGGACGTCAGGTAGGAAGTATGAACAAACACACAGATAATATATAAGAGAATCATCTTTGACGTGGTTTTAAAAAGGTGAACCTCTGACACAAACATGTCATTGGTTCTGTTATAATATTCTTGCTTAACATAAAACTGCACTAAAAATAAATATGCTATGTGCATTCTAACGGCATCATATGTGGCATACATACTGAGTGAGTGTGTAGTATTCAGTATGTTAGTATGCAGTAC
>NW_022288460.1:872-1734 GCF_004355925.1 Anarrhichthys ocellatus | reverse complement strand
ATGTTGTATATGACAGTGTAGTGGGGTGTGTAATGTTGTATATGGTAGTGTAGTGGGGTGTGTAATGTTGTATATGACAGTGTAGTGGGGTGTGTAATGTTGTATATGGTAGTGTAGTGGGGCGTGTAATGTTGTATATGGTAGTGTAGTGGGGTGTGTAATGTTGTATATGGTAGTGTAGTGGGGTGTGTAATGTTGTATATGGCAGTGTAGTAGGGTGTGTAATGTTGCATATGACAGTGTAGTGGGGTGTGTAATGTTGTATATGGTAGTGTAGTGGGGTGTGTAATGTTGTATATGACAGTGTAGTGGGGTGTGTAATGTTGTATATGGTAGTGTAGTGGGGTGTGTAATGTTGTATATGGTAGTGTAGTGGGGTGTGTAATGTTATATATGGTAGTGTAGTGGGGTGTGTAATGTTGTATATGGTAGTGTAGTGGGGTGTGTAATGTTGTATATGACAGTGTAGTGGGGTGTGTAATGTTATATATGACAGTGTAGTGGGGTGTGTAATGTTGTATATGACAGTGTAGTGGGGTGTGTAATGTTGTATATGACAGTGTAGTGGGGTGTGTAATGTTGTATATGACAGTGTAGTGGGGTGTGTAATGTTGTATATGGTAGTGTAGTGGGGTGTGTAATGTTGTATATGTCAGTGTAGTGGGGTGTGTAATGTTGTATATGGTAGTGTAGTGGGGTGTGTAATGTTATATATGACAGTGTAGTGGGGTGTGTAATGTTGTATATGGTAGTGTAGTTGGGTGTGTAATGTTATATATGACAGTGTAGTGGGGTGTGTAATGTTGTATATGACAGTGTAGTGGGGTGTGTAATGTTGTATATGGTAGTGTAGTGGGGTGTA
>NW_022288460.1:0-862 GCF_004355925.1 Anarrhichthys ocellatus | reverse complement strand
ATGTTGTATATGACAGTGTAGTGGGGTGTGTAATGTTGTATATGGTAGTGTAGTGGGGTGTGTAATGTTGTATATGACAGTGTAGTGGGGTGTGTAATGTTGTATATGGTAGTGTAGTGGGGCGTGTAATGTTGTATATGGTAGTGTAGTGGGGTGTGTAATGTTGTATATGGTAGTGTAGTGGGGTGTGTAATGTTGTATATGGCAGTGTAGTAGGGTGTGTAATGTTGCATATGACAGTGTAGTGGGGTGTGTAATGTTGTATATGGTAGTGTAGTGGGGTGTGTAATGTTGTATATGACAGTGTAGTGGGGTGTGTAATGTTGTATATGGTAGTGTAGTGGGGTGTGTAATGTTGTATATGGTAGTGTAGTGGGGTGTGTAATGTTATATATGGTAGTGTAGTGGGGTGTGTAATGTTGTATATGGTAGTGTAGTGGGGTGTGTAATGTTGTATATGACAGTGTAGTGGGGTGTGTAATGTTATATATGACAGTGTAGTGGGGTGTGTAATGTTGTATATGACAGTGTAGTGGGGTGTGTAATGTTGTATATGACAGTGTAGTGGGGTGTGTAATGTTGTATATGACAGTGTAGTGGGGTGTGTAATGTTGTATATGGTAGTGTAGTGGGGTGTGTAATGTTGTATATGTCAGTGTAGTGGGGTGTGTAATGTTGTATATGGTAGTGTAGTGGGGTGTGTAATGTTATATATGACAGTGTAGTGGGGTGTGTAATGTTGTATATGGTAGTGTAGTTGGGTGTGTAATGTTATATATGACAGTGTAGTGGGGTGTGTAATGTTGTATATGACAGTGTAGTGGGGTGTGTAATGTTGTATATGGTAGTGTAGTGGGGTGTA
>NW_022288459.1:0-1734 GCF_004355925.1 Anarrhichthys ocellatus | reverse complement strand
GTGTGTGTGTGTGTGTGTGTGTGTGTGTGTGTGTGTGTGTGTGTGTGAGAGAAATAGTGAGAGAAATGGAGGCACAGAAAGGTGAATTAAACGGTGCGAAAGAGGGAAATACTGAACAGTAAGTTGTGATTTTAAGCTTTACCATCTGTGTGGTTGAGAGAGCAAGGGAGAGTTTGTACGTTTTGAAGGTGTGTAATTTATGACTGCAAGTGTGTGTAGTTTTAACAGTGATGAAGTGTGTGTTTGTGAATGAGAGTGAGGTCAAACTGGCTGAATGTACCATCCGTGTCCTGGGAGCCCAGCAAGGGACACAGCGGGCCAGTTAGGCCTTGAATGTGGAAAGACAGAATTAGTCCTATTTTTAACTGATCTGGGTGAAGTCCAAAAGCACAAAACAACCGTTGTATATATTTTTACTCAAATTTATCAAAATAGATAAAATAAAAAGAGTTTTTATTACATTGGCCATATAAACAATTGGTGTCTAATTGGGTTATCACAGATTATAGGTTAGACTTTTTCCTCTCGTAAATATTGTCCATTTTACAGATTGTGAAGAGAAAGAAAAGTATTTAATTAGGTTTCCAGCTGCAAGGTGTCCATCCAGTGTAAATGTCTGTCAACTGTATCAGACATTTGTTCTATTTTTGAAGTTGGTGCTACATGATCAGAGATGGGGACGCACAGACATCACTTTTTCTCAGACCAAGTTCAAGTATTTTTGAATACTTGCCGACACCGAGTACCTATACGAGTACTTAATAATACCATTACAGTTCTAACGCCAACTTTGAAAGCATGTTTTTATTTTCATCAGATGTTCCTCACTTTCTGACAAATTCAGACGGTTCAAAATTCAACTTTGTGTTTTCCTGATACAAACGGAGCATAGTTCGCAGTAGGGATATTGATAATTACACCGTTTAGCCCTGCTGTTAATCAACAGTTCAAAGGAATATTTCTCGGTCCACCTTAAAGGCCAGCGCGCCTGAGCTGGAGCAGTTAACCTCGGGGCTTCACT
The DNA here is from genome assembly GCF_004355925.1 of Anarrhichthys ocellatus. Lineage (NCBI taxonomy): Eukaryota > Metazoa > Chordata > Actinopteri > Perciformes > Anarhichadidae > Anarrhichthys > Anarrhichthys ocellatus. The sequence continues at coordinate 713 of NW_022288459.1, read as the reverse complement.
TCAATCAGCAGCTTGAACTTAGCTCAGGTCTCCTCACGGTTCTTCAGACGTTTACCATGTATTCACTGTACTCCCACTGCACTGCTACATACACAGCTGTAATGTTACAGCTGACTTCATACTCATCGTTGCACACACACGCACACACATACTCTTTCTCGATCGGACACTGGCTGAAGTTACGCTTGGCTTGCAATACACTGGCAGAAACGCTGAGAGGTTTTGTTAGGCAGACACACAGCCGACAACCTCACAGCTAAACTAATTGATGCGATGGAGACTTACTGGGGACGGCCTGTTTTGGGATACACTTTAGCTGCCAATGACTGATGGATTTAACCTGTTCATGCATCAGGTTAATGTTGCTGCGACTTATTAGGCTTAACTGATGAGAGATCAGCGACACTTTGCCATCGTTGTATCGGAACAGGTATCGGTGCAACCCTCGTTAAGCTTAGGTTTAGGTCGGGGTGAGGTATGTAGCTGTAAAGGTTAGGGTAACTAAATGCACAGTAAGTCATTGCATTGCCCTCCTACTGTAAGCGACAGAAACAAACGTTGTTGTGTTCAAACTCTTAATGATTTAATAGTTGAGAGTGAGATCTGCAGCAATGGGCTGTAAATGTGTATAAGATGGACTGTGACTTGGTTTATAACAATGGCTTTCACACACACACACACACACACACACACACACACACACACACACACAC
>NW_022288458.1:0-1734 GCF_004355925.1 Anarrhichthys ocellatus | reverse complement strand
AGTGTCATGAGAGTTGTTCTGTTATTCACCGTTATGAAGCGCGATAGATTGACTCCAGATGTTTACCAGTCTGCCAAAAGATTTTCCCTCATTTGGTGTTTTGATGGTGGCAGAGTGTGAAAACATCAAAATCTCCCTCAGGTGTTCAAGTGGGTCAAGGTATGGTGACTGAAGTCCACAGCACTTTATTCACATCATTTTAACGCTGAGTGGTTTTGTCCTGTTTGGAAACATCTGCATGTGTTAAGTTTCTCCACTCTTTTATCATAAGATAAGATTAACTTTATTGATCCTGTGCAAGCAGTACAAATGAAGCATGAACAAAATAAAAGCCACTAACCACTATGTACTCCAACATAAATACAAACTATAAAGTGTATGGTGAGAAATAAAATAAAAACAAAGTCTAGTGACCCCGTTGCTTATCAAAAAAAGGCCACCATGGTGCTGATTGCCATGAATAACGAAGTCCAGTGTCCAACATAGGCATTTTATTTTTAAAAAACTGTTTGCTCCAGTCTACTCAGCAACACCTGTATTAAGTGACCCTCCTGATTATATTAACCTGTGGCCTAATTGACAGCGGCACTACGCCCCCAAGTGGTGGGATGTTGTACAAAACAATTGCATTGGAAATGTAAACGCGCAGCAGCAGTCATTCTACTTCAAGAGTAGGTCGAGCTGTTCGAGGTCGACAGCAGAGGGAGTGCGCTTCATGTTGTTGTGCCTGATAAATGAACAGACGATGTGATGCTGCCCTCTCCTATACATTCGTATATTTTAGTGACGCACCCATGTTGTCATTCATAAATCATTGATTAATTCTGAATGCTGTTATTTATCATGTATGGCAGCAGCCCACTGAGTCCCACATAGCCTCTCTGTCGTCCCCTGTCAAGTAAAACTGGACGGGCTTTCCCTTATGGGCGTGGTTTACACTTTGGGGACTTTGTTCAAAAAACTACATCCAACATTTTCGCCCCTCACTGTTGAAGCAGCAACCACTGGCTTTCTGGGATCTTAACTTTTCAGGAATAACGGGAACATCTGCGGTGCACGATACTGACCTTCAACCAGCAGCAAGATGTGCATGTTCAAGTTTATATCTGCGATTATAACCAGAGCGTTATTTCTCCTCGTCTCTCTGAGCAGCGTCTGGAGGGTGACATCCGTGAAGAAGGATAGCAACTACTGGCTCCTCACTATCCTCTTTCTGCCGCTTCTCGTTGAAATGATAATAACGCTTAGGAGTCGAAAGGGACACGATTATAAATGGTAAGACGAGCAGCTTGTATGCTGAGGGTGCAACTTTACTGGAACTTAATGTATGTTTTTTTTGTGTGTAAAACTAAACTTAACAACTTGGTTTGAAGATATTTTCTATTCTGAATAGATTTAGAGTATAATGCATGGGTATTTTAAGCTTTTGTCCACTTCCTAGTTTTTATCCCTTCCCCCACCGCCCTAAATTCTCTGCATCCTGTCCCCCTGCTGCTATTGTTTAACCGGTCCTGGGACGGTGACGATGGGGTGGTCCCCCTTAACAACCCCAAACATCCTCCATGTTTACATTTCATCTGTAGATATTAGGTTTTTTAGGGGTTTTTTCAACATTCAATAACAGCAGATATTTTTATTTAACACACAATAATAATTAAAAACAGTGCAATCGGCTACAGTATGTAAAATTGTATAAGAGAAGCATCCACCCATTCATTTCCTTTCTCATGCTCA
>NW_022288457.1:0-1734 GCF_004355925.1 Anarrhichthys ocellatus | reverse complement strand
GTGTGTGTGTGTGTGTGTGTGTGTGTGTGTGTGTGTGTGTGTGTGTGAGAGAAATAGTGAGAGAAATGGAGGCACAGAAAGGTGAATTAAACGGTGCGAAAGAGGGAAATACTGAACAGTAAGTTGTGATTTTAAGCTTTACCATCTGTGTGGTTGAGAGAGCAAGGGAGAGTTTGTACGTTTTGAAGGTGTGTAATTTATGACTGCAAGTGTGTGTAGTTTTAACAGTGATGAAGTGTGTGTTTGTGAATGAGAGTGAGGTCAAACTGGCTGAATGTACCATCCGTGTCCTGGGAGCCCAGCAAGGGACACAGCGGGCCAGTTAGGCCTTGAATGTGGAAAGACAGAATTAGTCCTATTTTTAACTGATCTGGGTGAAGTCCAAAAGCACAAAACAACCGTTGTATATATTTTTACTCAAATTTATCAAAATAGATAAAATAAAAAGAGTTTTTATTACATTGGCCATATAAACAATTGGTGTCTAATTGGGTTATCACAGATTATAGGTTAGACTTTTTCCTCTCGTAAATATTGTCCATTTTACAGATTGTGAAGAGAAAGAAAAGTATTTAATTAGGTTTCCAGCTGCAAGGTGTCCATCCAGTGTAAATGTCTGTCAACTGTATCAGACATTTGTTCTATTTTTGAAGTTGGTGCTACATGATCAGAGATGGGGACGCACAGACATCACTTTTTCTCAGACCAAGTTCAAGTATTTTTGAATACTTGCCGACACCGAGTACCTATACGAGTACTTAATAATACCATTACAGTTCTAACGCCAACTTTGAAAGCATGTTTTTATTTTCATCAGATGTTCCTCACTTTCTGACAAATTCAGACGGTTCAAAATTCAACTTTGTGTTTTCCTGATACAAACGGAGCATAGTTCGCAGTAGGGATATTGATAATTACACCGTTTAGCCCTGCTGTTAATCAACAGTTCAAAGGAATATTTCTCGGTCCACCTTAAAGGCCAGCGCGCCTGAGCTGGAGCAGTTAACCTCGGGGCTTCACTTCAATCAGCAGCTTGAACTTAGCTCAGGTCTCCTCACGGTTCTTCAGACGTTTACCATGTATTCACTGTACTCCCACTGCACTGCTACATACACAGCTGTAATGTTACAGCTGACTTCATACTCATCGTTGCACACACACGCACACACATACTCTTTCTCGATCGGACACTGGCTGAAGTTACGCTTGGCTTGCAATACACTGGCAGAAACGCTGAGAGGTTTTGTTAGGCAGACACACAGCCGACAACCTCACAGCTAAACTAATTGATGCGATGGAGACTTACTGGGGACGGCCTGTTTTGGGATACACTTTAGCTGCCAATGACTGATGGATTTAACCTGTTCATGCATCAGGTTAATGTTGCTGCGACTTATTAGGCTTAACTGATGAGAGATCAGCGACACTTTGCCATCGTTGTATCGGAACAGGTATCGGTGCAACCCTCGTTAAGCTTAGGTTTAGGTCGGGGTGAGGTATGTAGCTGTAAAGGTTAGGGTAACTAAATGCACAGTAAGTCATTGCATTGCCCTCCTACTGTAAGCGACAGAAACAAACGTTGTTGTGTTCAAACTCTTAATGATTTAATAGTTGAGAGTGAGATCTGCAGCAATGGGCTGTAAATGTGTATAAGATGGACTGTGACTTGGTTTATAACAATGGCTTTCACACACACACACACACACACACACACACACACACACACACACACAC
>NW_022288456.1:0-1735 GCF_004355925.1 Anarrhichthys ocellatus | reverse complement strand
TATGTATATATATATATGTGTATATGTATATATATATATGTGTATATATATATGTGTATATGTGTATATGTATATATATATATGTGTATATGTGTATATGTATATATATATATGTGTATATATATATATATATATGTATGTATGTGTATATATGTAATAGAGAGAGTCAGAATACTTTCTATTTCTCTGTAAAAGTTAAAACTAAAGTAATCCAGATGTTTTGACCTCATCAGGCCTGTTTTAAACATGTGACACAAATGAATGAGTTCTTAATGCCGTTCATTTTAAATAACTGGATTAAAATAGTGTAATAAGAGAAACCACAGCAGCACGAATGAGATCATGAACATCTCATGTAGCTTTAAACACAATTAACTTCAATATAAATACAGAAAACACCAGAATAAAACTAACCACAGAGCTCATAAGAACTCTTCTGTCACATATGTTGATGACTTCCTGGTTTGGTTTCAGATAAAACAACATTCAAATTGATTTTAAAGTAGAATTGTTAAGTATATATGTTTATAAAACTCTTATTGTGCTTTCAGTAATGTTTGTAATCAGGATGTTATGAAGACTTCATTTCTTCTCTTTGCTCTTGTGGATCTTTCCATTGTAGATAAAATAACCTGTTTCTCTCAATAATCCTCAGACTTCACTGGAAAGAAGTTAAAAATAAAACCTTCCTCTTAAAGAAATGATGTGAACTGTTGACAGAGAGGTTTAGACTGTCAACAACAACAAAGACAACAACTTTTTATTTTCTATTCCCTTCACCTCCATTGAAATTGAGCGTAGACGGATGTTTATGTGTTGATTTATGTATATTTTTAATCTTTTTATATCTGACTTGCGTGTTTTATCGTGTTAGCTCACAAGCAAGTTCATCCTCCAACCTGGCAACCCGAGCTACAGCGCTAACTGATGCTTATAACATATAACATTTAACAGACCAGGAGACGCTTTTATATTTAATTCCACTGTGTAGAAAAGAGGATAAACTCCTGAAACTCCTTGACTTTGCTCCAAAACATTTGTCTCAGACTCGTCAGCTGTTCACATAAACACAGAATGAGTGGAGTCTTATTTTTAGTCTTTTCAGGCCTCAACTGTTGTTTTCTCAAAAGCTGCAATCAGAGGGTTTTATTTTGGCGGGGTTTTAGTCCTGCGGTGTCCACTCAGCTCTGTGAACATCCGGAGACTGTGAGAGGAAGTTTGATTTATAAAAACATGATGAAGAGTCTTCACAATGTGTGTAATCGCTGTAGCTGTTTTATTTATATATATATATATATATATATATATATACACAGTGGGTACGGAAAGTATTCAGACCCCTTTAAATTTTTAACTCTTTGCTTCATTGCAGCCATTTGCTAAAATCCAAAAAGTTCATTTGTGTGTTCATATATGTATGTATATATATATATGTATATATGTATATATATATGTATGTATATATATATGTATGTATATATGTATGTATATATGTATGTATATATGTATGTATATATGTATGTATATATATGTATGTATATATGTGTGTATATATATGTATGTATGTATATGTATATATGTATATATATATATATATATATATGTATGTATATGTATATATGTGTATATGTATATGTATATATGTGTATATATATATGTATATATGTATATGTATATATGTGTATATATATATATATATATATATGTATATATGTATATGTATATATGTGTATAT
>NW_022288455.1:1460-1736 GCF_004355925.1 Anarrhichthys ocellatus | reverse complement strand
GCATTGTGTTTATCTGAGCAACACATTCTCACCCAACTCTCCTCTAGGCTCTCCTCTAGGCTCTCCTCTAGCTTCTCCTCTAGGCTCTCCTCTAGGCTCTCCTCTAGCTTCTCCTCTAGGCTCTCCTCTAGCTTCTCCTCTAGGCTCTCCTCTAGGCTCTCCTCTAGGCTCTCCTCTAGGCTCTGCTCTAGGCTCTCCTCTAGCTTCTCCTCTAGGCTCTGCTCTAGGCTCTCCTCTAGCTTCTCCTCTAGGCTCTGCTCTAGGCTCTCCTCTAGG
>NW_022288455.1:0-1360 GCF_004355925.1 Anarrhichthys ocellatus | reverse complement strand
TTCTCCTCTAGGTTCTCCTCTAGGCTCTCCTCTAGCTTCTCCTCTAGGCTCTCCTCTAGGCTCTCCTCTAGCTTCTCCTCTAGGCTCTCCTCTAGCTTCTCCTCTAGGGTCTCCTCTAGCTTCTCCTCTAGCTTCTCCTCTAGGCTCTCCTCTAGCTTCTCCTCTAGGGTCTCCTCTAGCTTCTCCTCTAGGCTCTGCTCTAGGCTCTCCTCTAGGTTCTCCTCTAGGCTCTCCTCTAGGTTCTCCTCTAGGCTCTCCTCTAGCTTCTCCTCTAGGGTCTCCTCTCTGTCAAGCTACATATTAGGCAAAGTGAACATCTTTTCTTCTACATAGTTGTCCTCAGTCTCATCTGCTTAACTTGGTCATGGAGACATCAACATTTAATAGAGATGTTAAATTAACAGTGAAAACTCATCATAGCTTAATTTAACATCAGTATTCATAATTACACTTCATGTTTACTTCTCCTGATCTTTACCTCCTATAACAAGGTCCATAGGGGCATCTCAATAAATAAACATGTTATATTATGTTATATTATATAAGTGTTATTTACTGCTTTTTTTTGTGTTGGAATAAATGTTAAATATTTAACTGCAAAGTAGTAATGCGTGTTTGATACTTTAATTTTTTTGCATTAAATCATACTGGGATGTTTGCTGACATTGATAGGATGGCCCTACCTAGAACATGTTCCACCAGCCGCCACTGTGTGCATGCCATCTGAATGAGATGGTACGCCATCATGCGCACATGTCACAATGACACCATCATCAGCATCATTGATTTGTTTGCAAGAAAAGTTATTTCTTCAGTTCTTCACTGTTGGAAGATTAATTTTATACCCCATTACATGTCTTCCTTTGGAGGGTAACGGAAGTCCTTAGCAGCCTGTACGGGTCATCACGCTTTCTTCAGTCATGCTCATGTTGCTTCGCCTGCAGGTTTCATCTCCTGTACTTAGCTTGCATACATGAAGACGGGCGCCATGATGGTTTCCTGCCCACAGTTAACTGGTCTGAGAGCAGAGCAGTTGGGTTTGAGGAACTACTGAACTCTGATTCAGAGTTTAAAAAAACAAATCTTGTATGAGAGGACAAGGGGAGGAAAAGCTTTATTGTTCTGTAGTTGTTCTGATGACATTACTGCTGAGTCGTTTCTCTGAACTATAAAGTTTCTAATAGAGATGAAGATTAGCTGCTAAAATGAGGCGACCTTATGTGACTGCGCCTTTGGAAACCGTCCCATCTGAGACATGGACCCCTCTTCTACTCAATTACTGCAAGGTCCTTTGAGTTGTCCGCTGTCCCCTTTATACACACACACACACACACACACACACACACACACACACACACAC
>NW_022288454.1:0-1737 GCF_004355925.1 Anarrhichthys ocellatus | reverse complement strand
TCAGTTAAATATCACTATAATATCAGTTAAATATCACTATAATATCACTATTTAACTGATTGTTCTACTGTGATAAGAACTGAACATTTATATTGAAGTGAAAATAAATAACTTTATTAATTTAGCCAGAGATGTACAATAACAACCTGTGTCTCTCTCTCTCCCCCTCTCTCTCCCTCCCTGTCTCCAGTCCATGTGAAGGACACTGTGTACTTCCTGGTTGACTCCATCGTGTTTCAGTACAAAGACACATTGAAACTCGCCGTTCCTTCTCTCATCTACACGCTGCAGAACAACCTGCAGTACGTTGCCATCTCTAACCTGCCAGCTGCCACCTTCCAGGTCAGACCTCAAACCACCATCATCATCATCATGTTGCTCCGTCTCTTAATACAGTCTCACTTCCTGTCTGTGTCTCATTGGTTCTTACTGAAGATATTAATCTTTAAAACACAAAGTTTCAGAATAAACTACAGTGTGATGATGATGATGATGAAGGAACAGCTTATTTTAATGACATCAGGATACTAGTTAGTAGAAACGTTCCCCCGGTGGTTCCAGTCCCGACGTGTCTCTGTCCTCTCAGGTGACGTACCAGCTGAAGATCCTCACCACGGCTCTGTTCAGCGTGATGATGCTGAGGAAGACTCTGTCCAGAGTTCAGTGGGTTTCTCTGCTGCTGCTCTTCGCTGGAGTTGCCGTGGTTCAGGTACGTCGCAGTTACTACTTCGGGACGTGTTCCAGGTACTTGTACTTTACTTATTTACTTAACTTTTTTTGTACTTTAACTTAAATAAGGTGATTAATGCAGGACTTTTACTTGAAACAGAGTACTTCTACTCTGTAGTACACACTTGTCAAACTCAAGGCCCGCGGGCCGAATCCGGCCCGCCACAATCCGCCAGCAAAATTTATTTATTTATTTATTTTTTTTCATTTTGTAAAAAAAATTAAAAGTTAGACTTGAAAATAAAAGTATCCCCATGGTCGAAATTATTAGATAGAAAGTTGAAATTATGAGACAGCATGTTGTCTGTGTGCCGACATTAAAACTATCACAACAGGTGGACAGGAGAGGGAACAGCCCGTAAAGAGGTTTTCCAACAAGTGATTGATTGAAAAAGATCGAAAAATAATCCCAAAATGTCCACGAAGAGAAGAATTGCTGCAGAGGGAAGAAGATGTAATGAAAGATGGGAAAGAGAATACATGTCTGTGCTTCAGGGAGAACAACGGGTCTGTCTTCTGTGTTATGATGCGTGTCGGTGATGAAGGATACTATCCACGTCGGCATTTTGACACCAAACACGGAGCTAAATTTAGCCTCCAAGAAAAACGTAAAATTGTCCAAGAATTAAAAGGCAGAGTGCAATCACAGCAGAATATATTTACAGAAGCTACAGCCCAGTGCACGCTAAAGGTCTGTGAGCAGGTGAGCTCCGACCAGGTACAGACTTTTACAAATGTCAGTTTGTGAAGAAACACCATCGCAGACCGAGTTCAGGAACGAGCAGCAATCTAACAACACAGCTAGCTAAGAGACGAGCAGGTACTCGTCTTCTTCATTATCTGTTGATGAAAGCACAGACAACACGGACTCAGAGCATCCATCCATGTTTATAAGACCTGATCTCTGTGAGGAGCTCTCGGATGTAGCTGCCATGCACGGGACGACGGCGGGGACATTAGAGATGCAGAGAGGTGACATAATTAATGTCATAACTTGTGTTTGATATT
>NW_022288453.1:0-1737 GCF_004355925.1 Anarrhichthys ocellatus | reverse complement strand
TCAGTTAAATATCACTATAATATCAGTTAAATATCACTATAATATCACTATTTAACTGATTGTTCTACTGTGATAAGAACTGAACATTTATATTGAAGTGAAAATAAATAACTTTATTAATTTAGCCAGAGATGTACAATAACAACCTGTGTCTCTCTCTCTCCCCCTCTCTCTCCCTCCCTGTCTCCAGTCCATGTGAAGGACACTGTGTACTTCCTGGTTGACTCCATCGTGTTTCAGTACAAAGACACATTGAAACTCGCCATTCCTTCTCTCATCTACACGCTGCAGAACAACCTGCAGTACGTTGCCATCTCTAACCTGCCAGCTGCCACCTTCCAGGTCAGACCTCAAACCACCATCATCATCATCATGTTGCTCCGTCTCTTAATACAGTCTCACTTCCTGTCTGTGTCTCATTGGTTCTTACTGAAGATATTAATCTTTAAAACACAAAGTTTCAGAATAAACTACAGTGTGATGATGATGATGATGAAGGAACAGCTTATTTTAATGACATCAGGATACTAGTTAGTAGAAACGTTCCCCCGGTGGTTCCAGTCCCGACGTGTCTCTGTCCTCTCAGGTGACGTACCAGCTGAAGATCCTCACCACGGCTCTGTTCAGCGTGATGATGCTGAGGAAGACTCTGTCCAGAGTTCAGTGGGTTTCTCTGCTGCTGCTCTTCGCTGGAGTTGCCGTGGTTCAGGTACGTCGCAGTTACTACTTCGGGACGTGTTCCAGGTACTTGTACTTTACTTATTTACTTAACTTTTTTTGTACTTTAACTTAAATAAGGTGATTAATGCAGGACTTTTACTTGAAACAGAGTACTTCTACTCTGTAGTACACACTTGTCAAACTCAAGGCCCGCGGGCCGAATCCGGCCCGCCACAATCCGCCAGCAAAATTTATTTATTTATTTATTTTTTTTCATTTTGTAAAAAAAATTAAAAGTTAGACTTGAAAATAAAAGTATCCCCATGGTCGAAATTATTAGATAGAAAGTTGAAATTATGAGACAGCATGTTGTCTGTGTGCCGACATTAAAACTATCACAACAGGTGGACAGGAGAGGGAACAGCCCGTAAAGAGGTTTTCCAACAAGTGATTGATTGAAAAAGATCGAAAAATAATCCCAAAATGTCCACGAAGAGAAGAATTGCTGCAGAGGGAAGAAGATGTAATGAAAGATGGGAAAGAGAATACATGTCTGTGCTTCAGGGAGGAAAACGGGTCTGTCTTCTGTGTTATGATGCGTGTCGGTGATGAAGGATACTATCCACGTCGGCATTTTGACACCAAACACGGAGCTAAATTTAGCCTCCAAGAAAAACGTAAAATTGTCCAAGAATTAAAAGGCAGAGTGCAATCACAGCAGAATATATTTACAGAAGCTACAGCCCAGTGCACGCTAAAGGTCTGTGAGCAGGTGAGCTCCGACCACATACAGACTTTTACAAATGTCAGTTTGTGAAGAAACACCATCGCAGACCGAGTTCAGGAACGAGCAGCAATCTAACAACACAGCTAGCTAAGAGACGAGCAGGTACTCGTCTTCTTCATTATCTGTTGATGAAAGCACAGACAACACGGACTCAGAGCATCCATCCATGTTTATAAGACCTGATCTCTGTGAGGAGCTCTCGGATGTAGCTGCCATGCACGGGACGACGGCGGGGACATTAGTGATGCAGAGAGGTGACATAATTAATGTCATAACTTGTGTTTGATATT
>NW_022288451.1:1572-1738 GCF_004355925.1 Anarrhichthys ocellatus | reverse complement strand
GTTGCTAGTAAGACACAGCCGTTTAACACAGCATGTTCAAGCATGTTCCTGCTGTAAGAGATCGCTTCACATTAACGATATTTTGCCTACCTCGGCATGCATGAAAGGCTGCGCATCACAATGGAAAATTCTGCTTCTTTTCATCAAGTTTGCTGGGAACGCTAGT
>NW_022288451.1:0-1472 GCF_004355925.1 Anarrhichthys ocellatus | reverse complement strand
CAGGCTCAATGCACCATTCACACTTGACTGCAAACATTTCAGGTGCCAGACAACATGATTTCTGAATGGATTCAGTCATAGCTGCTGTGTCATTGGGTGACAGTACATGTCTAGTACACTTAAAGCCTCCCCTGTATAGCTCTAAGAATTCCCTTTAAAGGTCGGAACAGCGCCACTTTTTTTTCATTAGCCCAAAAATACTACGAGGGCAGTCCACGTTTGTATAGTGGATAGTATCTCCGCTGGTCACGCGGAAGACCAGGGTTCGATTCCCTGAAGGGGAGTTTTCTACCAGTTGCCAGTAAGACACAGCCGTTTAACACAGCATGTTCAAGCATGTTCCTGCTGTAAGAGATCGCTTTACATTAACGATATGATTGCCTACCTCGGCATACATGAAAGGGTGCGCATCACAATGGAAAATTCTGCTTTTTTTCATCAAGTTTGCTGGGAACGCTAGTCAGAACACTTTGATTGTGTGGAGGAAAGGCTAACCCTGGGGCATTTGTACTTATCCAGTTTCTGACAATTCCCCTACATAGAGTGTTATTGTGTGGAGTAAGCAGGAACAAGGAATACTATTTCCACCCAGTTTCGAATGGGGGACTTTTCGCGTGTAAAGCCAACGTGATAACCACTACACTACGGAAACTGCTGAAGTCAACTTTTACGCACGTGCCCAGGCTCAATGCACCATTCACACTTGACTGCAACCATTTCAGATGCCAGACGACATGATTTCCGAATGGATTTAGTCATAGCTGCTGTGTCATTGGGTGACAGTAAATGTCTAGTACACTGAAAGCCTCCGCTGTGTAGCTCTAAGAATTCCCTTTAAAGGTCGGAACAGCGCCACTTTTTTTCCATTAGCCCAAAAATGCTACTAGAGCAGTCCTCTAGTCGGAACAGCGCCACTTTTTTTTCATTAGCCCAAAAATGCTGCTAGTGCAGTCCTCGTTAGTATAGTGGACAGTATCTCCGCTTGTCACGCGGACGACCAGGGTTCGATTCCCTGACGGGGAGTTTTCTACCAGTTGCTCGTAAGACACAGCCGTTTAACACAGCATGTTCAAGCATGTTCCTGCTGTAAGAGATCGCTTCACATTAACGATATTTTGCCTACCTCGGCATGCATGAAAGGCTGTGCATCACAATGGAAAATTCTGCATCACAATGGAAAATTCTGCTTCTTTTCATCAAGTTTGCTGGGAACGTTAGTGAGAACACTTTGATTGTGTGGAGGAAAAGCCAACCCTGGGGAAATTGTACTTATCCAGTTTCTGACAATTCCACTACATGGAGTGTTATTGTGTGGAGTATGCAGGGACAAAGAATACTGTTTCCGCCCAGGGTTAGGGTTAGGGTTAGGGTTAGGGTTAGGGTAGGGTTAGGGTTAGGGTTGGGGTTGGGGTTGGGGTCAGGGTCAGGGTTAGGGTTAGGGTTAGGGTTAGTTAGGGTTAGGGTTAGGGTTA
>NW_022288450.1:0-1739 GCF_004355925.1 Anarrhichthys ocellatus | reverse complement strand
GCTCAGAGATCTCCTGCTCCAGCTTCTCCTGAAGCTCTTTGACTCGACTCACTTCACTTTTCTGCTGGGATCTGACCTGCTGCTTCACATCGGAGCTTCTTTTCTCCATGAGACGGATCAGCTCGGTGAAGATCTTCTCGCTGTCCTTCACCGCTTCGTCGGCAGAGCGATTGACGGCCTCCACCTCCTGCTGAAGCAGCTTCACGTCTTTCTCTCTGTCCTGGATTCTCTGCTGGATGTTTAGTCGACTCACCTCCAGCTCTCTCTGCCTCTCAGTCCTTTCTGCTGCAGCTGAGACTGTGTCGTGGCCTTTGTGTTCATCCACAGAGCAGAGGTAACAGATACACTGCTGATCAGTACGGCAGAACATCTTCATCACCTCATCGTGACGAGAGCAGATGTTCTCCTGGAGCTTCTTGGAGGGGTCCACCAGCTTGTGCTTCTCATAGGCAGGGGATTCAGAATGAGGCTGGAGGTGTTTCTCACAGAAAGAAACCACACACTGCAGACAGGACTTGAAGGCTTTCAGTTTCCTCCCAGTGCAGACATCACAGGACACATCTTCAGGTCCAGCATAGCAGTGATCAGCAGGAGCAGCTTGGAGTCCAGTCTTCTTCAGCTCCTCCACTAAAACTGCTAACATGGTGTTTTTCAGCAGGAGAGGCCTCGGTGTGAAGGTCTGCCTACACTGAGGGCAGCTGTGGAGTTTCTTCACATCCTCTTCATCCCAGAAGCTTTTAATACAGTTCATGCAGTAGCTGTGTCCACAGGAAGTAGTCACCGGATCCTTCAGTAGATCCAGACAGATGGAACAAGAGAAGGCTTCCCGATCCAGCTGAACTCCTTTCTGCGCCATTTCACCTCTCAGTGACAACGACTGTCTGAGTTTCGCTTCACTAGAAGCGACTCTGCTTTGACTTCTGATCTGAACAACATCTGTTTGTTCAGTGAATGCAGCCTGTCAGCTCTATCGCTTCACCACCATGTTGGTTACACCCATCTTTAAAACTGTAGATCTGAAGGGGAGGGAACAAGGAAACATGTGGACAGAGTGGAGCCGGCTGTGTTTGAGAGCAGGAGGAAGAAGGAGGGGTTATCAAGCTGTGCTTCATTCCAGGAAGAGGAGCAGCGCTGTGAATGTGAACTTTGCTTCCTCATTTACAAGCAGAGCCTCGGTTAAAACCTGCTCCACTTTTGAAAACATTTCTCTTTTTTTATTACAAGACAAGAGACAATACATAAACATAACAACAAGACGACGACAAGAACAGTGAGATACAAGTCAGCAAACATCATATAGTGTGTGTGTGTGTGTGTGTGTGTGTGTGTGTGTGAAAGAAAAGACCATAAGAAAGTACATAAATTACAAAATAACAACAAAAACAAAGTCAGGGGCAGTATCGCCCCGACCACTGGCAGCAAACCACGACCAGGGCACCGTCAGGGAGCTCCAGAACAGGTCAGTAGGATCAGCCAGGCCGGGTCAACCGGGTTGAATATTGTTTAATTCATTAATTACTACTATTTATTTTTTATTGTAATTCTTGTATTGATTGTATTTTATTTTATTCATTATTATCATCATTCTTTTCTTTTTTTTAGACTGATCGGTCCAGAAAAACATCTTGAAGACGTTCTAGTTTCTTCACATTTGGTCTCACAGGTGTCCAGTTGATGCAGGTGATACATGTGATGAGATGATCCTATAGGATGCCTTGTTATGAAGCTTTATGCATTAT
>NW_022288449.1:0-1739 GCF_004355925.1 Anarrhichthys ocellatus | reverse complement strand
CACACACACACACACACACACACACACACACACACACACACACACAAAAAGGGAAAAATGGCTTTCATCTGAACAAAAATAAACTACGGAACAATATTGACGACAAAAACATGAAATCTTTGACATCGATTACAACACCTATAATACAGCAATAATATATGTATATATATATATATCTATATATATATATATTTATGTAGAAAAAAATTCAAGTTCTGATGTAGTAACACTGATGTTTGTGAATAAAACAGAAGGGGGAACAAAACGCTTGCAGGGAAAGACAGATACGATACACTTATGGCTGATTGGCATGTGACACCTCAGGTAAAGTAAACGTGACACGACGCGCAGATCGACAGCTTTTCCTTCTATTATTATTATTATTATTATTTCTCAAGAGCCCGAGGACACCCGAATCTGGCTCCGTTCACTGTGAAATATGAAACAAAAGAAGAAGAAGAAAAAAAGAAACTGAGCAAAAAAGAAACTGAGCAACAAGCCAGCACAGAAACAGAAGTGGAACTGGAATTCCAGACACTTCACTCTGCAAAATAGAGACCAGGAAATAGAGACCAATCAACAATGAACGACCCAGGAGCAGCACTGGAGTTTCTTTCTATGTACATTTTTTTCCTCTGTAACATAACAACAATAATAATAACAACAACAATAATAATAACAATTAACATATTTCTGTACAGTCTCTTCAAACTGACGTAGTAAAAAGTGTGATGATGTCCCGTGTAAACGTGACAAGCAGATTACAGACGCTGGCGCTGGTTACAGACAAAACGTCCGCCAGTTCAGTCCGTATGGCTACATTTTATTCTGGGTGGCTTTATCCACCTGCCTCATGCTGAAAAATAAAGATGGGGCTCTATAAGATTTGGCTTTGCAGGTGTGGGTTTTCCTCCGTGTCCCACCAACCGTCCTTCCCTTCTCAGCACTGAGATCAAGGGGGTCAACAAACGTGGCCGACCATCACTTCACTCTGTTCCGGCTTTCTTTGACTTGACTTTCTGTCCCTCTTGCGTCATATTTCCAGTACTGTCTTCTTTTATTCCCACAGCTCTCTGCTCCGACTGGACCAGGGGAGGAGGGAGGACGGCACTGAGGAGGGGCAGCAGGCGACACCTGGGCAGGAACCTCGCCCCGTGACCAGCCTCATTTAACCCCCCCCCCCCCTTCCCACACACTCTCCCTCCTCCTCTTCTCGTAGCGCCCTCCTGCACTGCCTCCTGACAGGCGGCGGCCGGCGTTCCCCTCCCTCCTCAGACTTCACACCATGAACTCGTTGCTACCGTACAGAACCAGCTGCTGAGGCCCCGAGCTGAAGTCCGGCTCCCTCCGGTGGCCTCCCGAGGGCTCGCGCGGTGAGCTGCGGCTCAGCCTGAGTCGGTGGCGGGTCTTGCCGGCTGCTCCGTGGCTCCCCTCGGCCTCGGCCAACGGGGCCCCCAGACCGTAGGAGGTGAGCAGGGGCCCGGAGGAGGAGGAGCGGAACCGGTAGTGAGGGGAGGGAGAGCCGGAGGCGTTGGAGGAGAGAGAGGAGGAGGGGTGGTAGGAGGAGGAAACGGTGGAGGTGGAGTCTGCAGAGTCCTGGGAGTCGGGCTGACGGCGCAAAGCTCGTCTGCTCTTTGCCTCAGACTTTCTGGAGTGAAAAGCGCCGCGCTCTGCAGAAAGAGAGAGAGAGAAAGAAAGAGAGAGAGAGAGAGAGAGAGAGAGAGAGAGAGAGAGAGAGA
>NW_022288448.1:0-1739 GCF_004355925.1 Anarrhichthys ocellatus | reverse complement strand
TCCGCGAGCGAGACGTTTTTAATCCCGCGTGGACCGCCTGATGCTGGAAATGATGCTTTGCAAATAGTCCGATGCTTCCTGTATCCGCTGCCTGGCGCTACAGAACACGTGCAAACATGCATCATGTAGCTCTGTGTCAAATGTGAACCACATTGTGTAAAAGTCATGTAAATCGGAGGTGTTTATCACAAAATGCAGATTTCCTTTGGCCAGCAGGTGGCGCTGTGAGTATTAGTGAAAATCAGCCCGTAGACATCCTCAGGCCATGAGTGTTATCAAGCATGAGAAGTTTGGGACCGTTTGGAACAAGTCCAGCTGAGTTACATCAGACATTTCCTTTAGCCAGTAGGCTTTGCGGGTTTACTGTAGCGCCCCCTAGTGGTCGAATGCAAAACAATTATCAGGGTATGTTACTGGATGTGATGTGCACATATGCTGAGTATTTTGGGAATTTAGAACAAATGGTTGAGAAGTTATGTGTATTGATATTTGCACCATGCACCTAAGAAGTGTATTGGTCCATATCTTGTAAACGCAAAGAGATATCAAAAAGATTTTGATAACTTTTGATGATCTAGATCCACTTATGATCCACAGCAAATTTCGTAGAAATCGGAGCCAGCGTGTAGGAGTTTGCAAAAATGTGTTTTTTTTCACTAAATTCAAAATGGCTGACTTCCGGTTGGGTTTAGAGCTTAGAGCTCCGGGGCTTTTTTGTCAGTCTACATGTGATACATCTGTTTACCAAATGTTATACATCTAAATTTTATATATAGATAATGAAACGTACTGCAAGGGCTGCATCGTCTAAATATTGTATAAATTCATACAAAATTGAAAATGGCAGACTTCCGGTAGGGTTTAGAGCATGGTCCCAAGAGACTTATTTTTAAGTCTCCATAGGATACATGTGCCTACCAAGTTTCATACATGTAGCCAAAACATAGCGCTGGGCCTGCTCTTTTGAAATATTGTAGGGGGCGCTATAGAGGCAATTTAAAACGGCCAATAAAGAAAATCATATAAACTATTTCTTCCAATGACCTGTGACACATGTACAAAGTTCCATGAGTATTTGAGCATCCCAAACCACTAAACCATCAGCTTCCTTTTTCATGGCAAACTATGCGTCGTCATGGCAACAGCGTGGAACGAAAACTCACAATATTCATGGCGATTTATCATCAATGTCTTAAGGCTACCCTTACCAAATTTGAGACTCATCAGGTCACCTGGCTAGGAGGAATAAATAAAAGTATAAAATATGACATTTCCTTTAGCCAGTAGGCGGCGCTATGAGTTATTGAAATATTTTCAATTGAAGTATGTTTAGGCTTGAAGTAGCATCATGCCAAAGAAGTTTTGTGTGAATTGGATAATGTACCTTGGAGTTATAACAACTTATTTTTTCATAAACAATGACGCAAAATGGCCGCTACGCCGCGTCAAGGTTCTTCGATGAAAACTCTTGATTTTGATAACTTTTAATCACAAAGGTTTTAAGAGCATCCTGACCAAAGTAGAAGTTGATCGCTTAAAATCTCTAGGAGGAGTTTGTTAAAGTGCGAAGGCTGAAATCTGCAAAAAGTGACAAAAAGCACAATTTCGAGGGTTTACTGTAGCGCCCCCTAGTTGTTGAATGCAAAATAAATCTCAGGGTATGTTAGAGGATGCAATGTGCACATATGCTGAAAATCTGGTAATTTTAGGACAAACGGTTGAGAAGTTATATGTATTGA
>NW_022288447.1:0-1739 GCF_004355925.1 Anarrhichthys ocellatus | reverse complement strand
GAGGTAATAAATCAAGAGAGAAGTAGAGTCATTTCCTCATAGACTTCAGAACCGGACGTTCATTGACATAAGACATGCCTAAAGCCCATGAGACATGTTACCAGTATGTGAACCCAATCTAGGCTGAACCGACAGACTTTCCAGGGGAAAGTTTCATAACTTCTTTAGCTGTACCACATCAGTGTCACAACTATCAGATCCAGCATTTTAATACATGTAAGCTCTTGTGCACCCTGGCGGCGTTCAATTTGCCCACAGCCACATGAGCCCACGCACACAGACGCTCGCACCAATCAATAACCCCAATACAGCAATCTAACCCCGCATCTGCCCCTCGGCGACAAGACATGCATTATTAACAGGGCCGAGTGCTGTCAGGAAACATCTCTGATTCCTATCAACCCCCCGCTCACACTCACGTGAACACATCGACAACACATTGGTATCGCTGCTGTCAACGACTGATCCGTGCAGTCAGTGGAAACTACTGCAGCAAGCGGTAAATCATCCCTCTCTTTCTTCATGTTGATTACTCATCACCACCCCTCTGTCTCCATTTTCCTTCTCTGTCGTTCGGACCGTTCTCTCACACAGCCACAAAAACAAGGGCGGCTGAATGACTTGACAGATGCCATTGATTGAGCCCGCGAGCTAGGGAAACCATCTCTACCCAAACTGTAGCCGCACGGCAGAAGTCGATATTGAGGCTTTTGGCAACTTACTGTCAAGAGTGTTATTGTTATGCTCCCTTGCACCCAAAAGCACAAATCAATTCCTCCATATCATAGATTCAAGGTTAGTCCACTGATACTGCTTAAACAAAAGTCAATGATATTACTGGAATCACTGGAGACACAGGGCCTTCTATGAAGCTCAACATCAAATGATTAGAATCTTATTTCTCGTGATTTATTATTTCTAAAGTACAGAGGAGAGACTTCATGTTTGTGTGGGGAGCAAACCTGAGTGGCTGACTGGGTGTTGTAGACTCTTCTGGCTCTGACGAGAGTCTCATATTGACGTAGATTTCATAAATCTGTGTAAGCAAGGTGGCTACATACCGATGCGGGAGCTGGTGAGACTGTTTTGAGGGTGGTCTGCGTGTCTAAAATAAAGTCTGCAGTCACTGTGTGTGGTTGGTGAGAGAGACAGCAAAGCTGGGGACTGCATCCACACTTACAGGCATGTGTCCGAAAACTTCATTTATATGTATTTTATAACAACTGATAAGTTGACAGATCTATAAAACTGAGCTTCTTCAAAAAGAATCATGCAAAAGCACCACTTTAAATTTTGTGTTTACCAGGCGGAAACCTCTGAAAAGTGACGCCAAGTGCTTTAAAGCTGCATTCTCTCTAATGTCCATCAGGGGGCGACTCCTCTGATTGTATGGAAGTCTATGAGAAAATGACTCGACTTACTCACATGATTGACTGCCATTCAAAAACAAGAATCCTAAACCTGGCTCTGTCCAATGTTCAGACTTCTGGAAATAAAGGCAAATCAGCAACGTTTATACGTTTGATAAGATAATGCCTCATTTGCATATTTAAACATTGAAGAAATTCATTCAGGAAACTTGTAATTCAAATAATAACTGTCTTAATGTCAGGAATGAACTGGGGGAGTTTCATGGTGAAATCTATTAGTTAATTTTTTACCCTATTCACCTGTAGTGTCTATAAAAGAGAGGTGTGTGTAGAGTAGCGGGGGTCTGTCTATCAGTCTGTCGGGCAACG
>NW_022288446.1:0-1740 GCF_004355925.1 Anarrhichthys ocellatus | reverse complement strand
ATATAACGTTAACGTTACCGGCAGCTTGCTGCTGCAATATAACGTTATATAACGTTAACGTTACTGTGTCAGGGCTGCAAAGGTAACATTAACCCCTTGCTGTCTGAGAGCATCTTCAACACCATTTACTAACGTGATTTCACAGTTAGCTTTGTCTAGCTTTGTCTAATTCTACCATACTGAAAAGATTTAAAAACATGCACCCAGTCAGGAATATACAGTTGGCATTCAGCATGGCCAGTCTACAACTCATTAAATAGCCCATTAACATTTGCATGCATGTTTGTGAAGTCCACAAGCTACTAAAACAGTCTAAAAGCTACTAAAATTGAATTCACCTAGCATTACACTCGAGAGCAATACCATGTTAGCTTAATGTTAACATACATATCACCTTCACATTATGTTACTACAGCTAGCGGTTGTAACGTTAGCTAAAGTAGCAACTAAGCTAACGTTATCTGTTGTAACGTTAGCTAAAGTAGCAAACACACAATTGATAGTGTCAGCTAAATGATTTTTTCTATCAAATACTGTTTTAAAGTGTAAAGAAAACTCTGTTTTAGAACAAGTACAACACACATATAGTTATAAATTGCTTACTTACCGAAAACAGACCTGTGGACAGACGGCAGTGCAGAGCTTCTAACGGAAATCCACCAGAGTGAAAAAGCTCCCCGCCTTCAGAATTTGAATTTCTAGCAGTCTGCCCATGCGCAGACAGGAAAGCGTGTGGAAATTAAATTGTATATATTTTTTTCTCATTACTTTTACTTGAATGGAATTAACATACATACAGTACATTTTGAGATCAATTAAAAAAGATACGTAGGATTCAATTACACATTAAAATCGATTAAATAAACTAGATTAAGACATGTAACATTTACCTGGGAGCCGAATCATTTCTTTCAGTGATAACTAAATGATATGCTTATTATACATATTACAAACAAAACACTTTAAAAACTCTAAAAAATATTTTTTTTAGCTTTTTTTGGTATTGTGGTCAGACACATATGCAACGCTGATTGCCGTAATATGTGTGGTATTTGTTATAAATGTACGTTGGTACATAGAGGGTGATAAGAAGCTGTACATGGAGGGACTTAGGACCCAGGGGAATGTAGGTGAAGCATGGAACCTGTAGTCTGTACCGTGGCAGTAACCTGCATGAGGAAGTTATGCTAATAAAGAGTTGAGTTAATATGTGCTTATATGTTCATTTAAAAACACCACAATATGTGCTTTGATATTGTCGCGTTTGATCCTGTAACGAAATGATCGCGCGTGTACGTGTGTGTGGAAGTGACGCCACACAAACAGCTGTTCACTGCTTGCTGCCCGGTTCTTGTGTTAAAAATGTAATAATAAAAAATAAAAAAACTGCGTTGATGCGCGATAAAATAAATATCGGCATTAATTAATTAATGCGTTAAGACGATAATAACGCGTTAACTTGCCCAGCACTAATATTTTTACTAGTGCGCCGTGATAACGTGTGAGATGTTAACGACCGGATGTGAGACAACATCCGGTTTCTTCAGACGGACATCCGGTTTTCAGAATAAGATGCCAACAGAGTATGAATTATATTCACATTAAGTATAAAACATGCTGCATCTCGTGAGTTAAAGGGAAAATACACCTAAATTGTGGGTAAAGTATCTTTATTCTTTGCTCGCTGGGTCAACTTCATCACCTCTGAGTTACAGCATCATAGTGATGAAGAGTAGAGCT
>NW_022288445.1:0-1741 GCF_004355925.1 Anarrhichthys ocellatus | reverse complement strand
GCAAAAAGGTTGAATATTTTGTTGATGTGCCCAGACTGGCTTCTGCTGTGTGCTACTTTTGTAACTTTCATTTTATGTCACTTCCTTTGATAGTTTTTCAATAAAACAAACACAACAGATCAGGCATTCAGTGTTGCTGATTTAATCTTCCTCCCACCTCAAGTCTTTCTACTGGGAGACAGTTGAGCTAAACGCAGGCTGCTCATTGTGCCGTCCTCCGGGATTCTGCTCCACCTTAATCTTTTCGTCGGTGGCTCAGGTGGGTGAGGATGTGTCTTCAAAGTGTCTGAAGAACAGAGGGAATCCAGGTACGTTGTCTCCAGTGTCCAGTTCACCTGAGAGACGGACGAGCACAAATTCCTACATGTCCCATAATGCAACTCGATAGCGTCCCATAATGCAACTCGATAGCGTCCCATGTCTTTCAAACTCTGCAGCCACAGTCGTACATTTTAGCCATAAAAGTAGCAATACCACAACAGTAATACTCATGTTACAAGTAAAAAGCAACAAAATGGTTCAAATAAAACCCTGGTTAGATTGTTCTGCTCATCGTAGGTCGACCTCCTGCTCACAAAAAGCAACGAAACACAAAGTTTACAGCACGTAGTGTCATGTTTTATCACCTCTCGCTCTTGTAAAAGGTCAATGGGCTTTGGGTCTGAAGAACAGAGGGAATCCAGGCACGTTGTGTCCAGTGTCGACTCCACCTGAGAGAAAGAGATGAGCACAGATTGAGACGTTCAGACTATGAAATCTTTCCCTTAGTGTTTGCACACACTGATCGGCGTTATCATTCAATACGGTGGAACAAAAAGACAATTATTAATTCTTCATTTTTGCTTAAAACAAAATGATCTTTTTGCCCTGAAAGCCACTCTGTTGCTCTCCGAGTCGATGAGAATAAGTTCATGAAATGCTTAAAAGCTGCCACAAAACTAATGTTGACATAACCGCTTTTATATTCCATTAATGCCATCGATCACTTACATTTCTGACAAAGTCCTCATCGCTCCACAGTTCATTCAGATACATCAGAAATGAGCCGTTCCCTCCCTCCAGTTTCTCCTCCTTGCCTTCCTCGTTTGCGTTCTCCTTGGCAGGACAAAACATTTAAATGAACATTTAATATCAGATGAAAGATAATTTTTAATTGTTACCCCAACACAAATGTATTTCTAAAAGTAATCTTTGTAGATTTTACATCACAACATATGGTGGGGCACCTTGGGACATTCGGTGTCTATGATCGTCATGTGTTCCTCAAAGGCGCGCTCTTCGTCCAGAGAGGGACGAGATCCAGCAGAAACCTCGTGCTTCAATCCTTTGAGTGCATTCTTTTTCTGCTCTTCTTCTGCGAGGAAAGACACTGAACGAACTTTAAAAGGGGGAGAGAGAAATGGGACTAAATCCAACCACTTTAATTTCTCTAAGAGTGACTCAAGCTACTTTCCTCTAAACAAGACTTACCGTCTACAGCCGTATTTGCAGCCAGTGGTGGAAGATGTATTCATAATCCTTTTACATAAGTAAAGGTACTAATACAACAATGTCAAAATACTCCGACTTCTGCATTCACAATCTTACTTCAGTAAAAGTAATACTCCTGACAAGACACATTAGGCTGATAATGCAAATTGGCGCAAAACGAAAGCTGCATCTGAAGCGGATTGGTTTTGCAGGTATTTGGTCAGAAAACAAAGTATTGGACATGTCCAGACGCTACATACACTGCGTCATG
>NW_022288444.1:0-1741 GCF_004355925.1 Anarrhichthys ocellatus | reverse complement strand
ATCCCCTCGAGGGTGGAGAGGAGGATCTGGTGGTTCAGTGTCAAACGCTGCAGACAGGTCCAGGAGAATCAGGACAGAGGAGAGAGAGTTAGCTCTCGCTGCGTGAAGCGACTCCGTCACCGCAAGGAGGGCTGTCTCAGTCAAGTGACCCACTTTGAACCCAGACTGGTGGGGGTCCAAGAGGTTGTTCTGGTGGAGATAGGAAGACAGTTGAGTAAAGACAGCACATTCAAGTGTTTTGGAAAGAAAGGGTAGAAGAGAAACCGGTCTGAAGTTCTTGACATCAGAGGGGTCAAGTGATGGTTTTTTCAGGAGGGGGGTGACTCTGGCAGTCTTGAAAGCCGTGGGAAAGCATCCTGAAACAAGAGATGTGTTGATGAGGTGGGTGAGGAAAGGAAGGAGTTCAATCGCAATAGACTGAAGAAGAGGGGAGGGGATCGGGTCAAGGGAGCACGTCGTGGGGCGGTTAGATGTAACAAGGTTGAGGACCTCATTAGGGGAGAGGGGAGCAAGATAGGATAAGACGGGGCATGGAGAGGGGACGGAGAGCTGTTGGGGAAGTGCTGGAGAGGATGGACAGTGACCAGGGGGCTGAGAGAAGGAGGACCTGATATCGTTTACCTTCTTGTCAAAGAAGTTGGTGAAATCGTCAGGGAGAAGGGAGGAAGTAGGAGGAGGGGGTGGGGGTTGGAGGAGTGAAGAGAAAGTTTCGAAGAGTTTTTTAGGATTGGAAGCAGAGGTTAGGATTTTGGAGCGGAAGAACTCAGCTTTAGCAGTAGATAGAGAGGTGGAAAACGTGGAAAGAAGAGCTTGGAAGTTAAGAAGGTCCCCCGGGAGTTTGCCTTTTCTCCATTTACGCTCAGCCTCTCTTAGGCTCCGTCTGTCAGTACACACTGAGTCCGACAGCCATGGGGCAGGTGGGGTTGGCCGTGCAGGCCTGGAGGTGAAGGGACAGAGGTTGTCCAAAGAAGAGGAAAGGGTGGAGAGGAGAAGGTCAGTAGCAGTATCAGGGGATAGGAGAGAGAAGGATTCAGGGTCAGGGAGAGCAGAGGTAACAGAAGAGGAAAGATCAGCCGGGGAGAGGGAGTGGAGATGACTACGGGTAGAAACCATGTGGGTAGGTGGAGGAAGTACAGGGGGAGAGGGAGAGGGAGTAAGACATGAAATAGTGGTCAGAGAGCTGGAGGGGAGTGACGGAGAGGTTAGCAGTAGAACAGTGTCTAGTGAAGATAAGATCCAGCTGGTTGCCGGCCTTGTGGGTAGGAGGAGAAGAGGAGGGGTAAAGGTCAAAGGAGGAGAGGAAGGAAAGAAGAGGTTCTAACTTATCAGTCTGGATGTTGAAGTCTCCGAGCAGGATGAGTGCTGAGCCATCATCATGGAAGTGTGAGACTAATGTGTCGAGATCTTCCAGGAACTCACCAAGAGGCCCCGGTGGGCGATACACAACAGCAATGGTGAGCTTGACCGGATAAGCGACAGTAACCGCATGAAATTCGAAAGAGGACGAGGAGAACTGTGGAACCGAGACAAGAGTGCATTTCCATTTTGGGGAGAGTAGCAGGCCAGTAGCACCACCCCGCCTCGCAGCTCTGGGAGTGTGAGAGAAAGAGTACACTTCTGACAGAGCTGCAGGTGTGGTGGTGTTTTCTGATGTGATCCAGGTCTCAGTTAGAGCAAGGAAGCGTAGCCCGAGATGAACTCAGCTTTCGGCACTGCCGACTGGCAATTCCAGAGCCCCCCC
>NW_022288442.1:0-1742 GCF_004355925.1 Anarrhichthys ocellatus | reverse complement strand
GCATTTTTTTACTTTGCTGCTATAAAAAAAACACCAATGTTTGCCCCAAAATGTATTCATAGCGATTCAATTCTAATCTGATAAACAATAATGTAATTGTGGTGGAAGCATGAAAAATAAAAGTTGATAAAATGATGGGAAAAAACAACAACAATCGTCCTTTCAACTATATTGTGTATTGTATTTTCTTACTTCTACATCGTGGAGTCCCGATCCAACCTGCTTTCCCACAGGTTAGAGTAAAACGTCCCTCAGAACCAGCCTTGCAGGTATAATGGACCTGCTCCCTGTACCCGTATATGGTCTTAACCTCTCCATCAATGTCTGCCTCCTCGTAAGATTGACTGTTGCATGTTATCTCTGTAAAAATAATAATAAAAAAATGTAGTTATTCTGTACACTGACTTGAAAGTGACATTTTACTGTCATATCAGAGTTGGCACATCAACAAGTAAAGTATTCAGATATTTTACACCCCGATGTAAAAGTAAATTGTACTTGTGTTGTGCAAATATAAGACAAGCAAGATGGTGTAGATCAGAGGTGTCAAACTCATTTTCACTCTGGGCCACATCAGCATCATGTTTCCCTCAAAGGGCCGGTTGTAAATGTAAGACTGTGTAAATGTAAGTACTCCTAACATATTGGTAAATAACTGTCTGTGCATTTGATTATTGTTTATTCAAGTGTAAAAATATTGTACATGCAGTTATATAAATGTAAAAATATATTTCAGCACATTTCTGTTATTATAACTTACGTAAATCCTTTTAATTCAGGGTTAAGAAACCTACATTACTCTGTCAAAGATCAAACTATTAAAGAAAATAACAAAGACAAATATCAAACACAAGCTATTACAATAACTTTGTTCAAAGCTTAAAATCCTTTCAACGGTGCATTTGTACAATCCCACGTGAAGTATTTCATGTGTTGTAAAGCCACGTTTAAAGTAGTCTTCAATGTACTCACAATACACATGTCAAATACAGAGTAGCCTATGAAGAGCTGCTTCTATCACTGTTGTGTTTAAGTATCTCATAATTATGACTTTCTATCTCATCATTTTGACTTTCTATCTATCTCATAATTTCGACTATGGGGATATTTTTATTATCAAGTCTAACTCTAAATTAATTAATTAATTTATTTTTTTTTTTTGCTGGCGGATTCGCGGGACACATAAAATGACGTGGCGGGCTGGATTCGGGCCGCGGGCCTCGAGTTTGACAACCCTGGTGTAGATGCTTGTAAATATGGCACCTGATTTTGCTTCTTTTTCAATGTGATCACCAGTTTTTTCTTTATTTATGTCATGGTGAGGGATGTATAATGGGGTGAACGTGTTGTAGCCTTGTTATTGAGCGTGGAGTACCAGGAAACATTACATATATGGATCTTTTTTTTCTTGGTCTACAGCAGGGGTCTTCAATGTTTTTCAGGCCAAGGACCCCCCCAACTGATAGAGAGATGGAGCAGGGACCTCCTGACTATATATATTGTATAAAATTGTGTTTTATATTAAACTGGGCCTAGTGCTATGTATAAACACACCTCTTTATTGTGCATTCAATACTAAGCTATTCAAATAATACACAGGTTCATATATTCATGTTTTCATTTTAAACATGTGCAAGGTACAGTGAGTAGGGAGGCCATGCCACTGCCATTTATAAACATACCTTGTCAGCTGATACCAATGCCAATATCAACATTGTCTGTCAATTGCATGATAATCATGC
>NW_022288441.1:0-1742 GCF_004355925.1 Anarrhichthys ocellatus | reverse complement strand
GCATTTTTTTACTTTGCTGCTATAAAAAAAACACCAATGTTTGCCCCAAAATGTATTCATAGCGATTCAATTCTAATCTGATAAACAATAATGTAATTGTGGTGGAAGCATGAAAAATAAAAGTTGATAAAATGATGGGAAAAAACAACAACAATCGTCCTTTCAACTATATTGTGTATTGTATTTTCTTACTTCTACATCGTGGAGTCCCGATCCAACCTGCTTTCCCACAGGTTAGAGTAAAACGTCCCTCAGAACCAGCCTTGCAGGTATAATGGACCTGCTCCCTGTACCCGTATATGGTCTTAACCTCTCCATCAATGTCTGCCTCCTCGTAAGATTGACTGTTGCATGTTATCTCTGTAAAAATAATAATAAAAAAATGTAGTTATTCTGTACACTGACTTGAAAGTGACATTTTACTGTCATATCAGAGTTGGCACATCAACAAGTAAAGTATTCAGATATTTTACACCCCGATGTAAAAGTAAATTGTACTTGTGTTGTGCAAATATAAGACAAGCAAGATGGTGTAGATCAGAGGTGTCAAACTCATTTTCACTCTGGGCCACATCAGCATCATGTTTCCCTCAAAGGGCCGGTTGTAAATGTAAGACTGTGTAAATGTAAGTACTCCTAACATATTGGTAAATAACTGTCTGTGCATTTGATTATTGTTTATTCAAGTGTAAAAATATTGTACATGCAGTTATATAAATGTAAAAATATATTTCAGCACATTTCTGTTATTATAACTTACGTAAATCCTTTTAATTCAGGGTTAAGAAACCTACATTACTCTGTCAAAGATCAAACTATTAAAGAAAATAACAAAGACAAATATCAAACACAAGCTATTACAATAACTTTGTTCAAAGCTTAAAATCCTTTCAACGGTGCATTTGTACAATCCCACGTGAAGTATTTCATGTGTTGTAAAGCCACGTTTAAAGTAGTCTTCAATGTACTCACAATACACATGTCAAATACAGAGTAGCCTATGAAGAGCTGCTTCTATCACTGTTGTGTTTAAGTATCTCATAATTATGACTTTCTATCTCATCATTTTGACTTTCTATCTATCTCATAATTTCGACTATGGGGATATTTTTATTATCAAGTCTAACTCTAAATTTATTTATTTATTTATTTATTTTTTTTGCTGGCGGATTCGCGGGACACATAAAATGACGTGGCGGGCTGGATTCGGGCCGCGGGCCTCGAGTTTGACAACCCTGGTGTAGATGCTTGTAAATATGGCACCTGATTTTGCTTCTTTTTCAATGTGATCACCAGTTTTTTCTTTATTTATGTCATGGTGAGGGATGTATAATGGGGTGAACGTGTTGTAGCCTTGTTATTGAGCGTGGAGTACCAGGAAACATTACATATATGGATCTTTTTTTTCTTGGTCTACAGCAGGGGTCTTCAATGTTTTTCAGGCCAAGGACCCCCCCAACTGATAGAGAGATGGAGCAGGGACCTCCTGACTATATATATTGTATAAAATTGTGTTTTATATTAAACTGGGCCTAGTGCTATGTATAAACACACCTCTTTATTGTGCATTCAATACTAAGCTATTCAAATAATACACAGGTTCATATATTCATGTTTTCATTTTAAACATGTGCAAGGTACAGTGAGTAGGGAGGCCATGCCACTGCCATTTATAAACATACCTTGTCAGCTGATACCAATGCCAATATCAACATTGTCTGTCAATTGCATGATAATCATGC
>NW_022288440.1:0-1698 GCF_004355925.1 Anarrhichthys ocellatus | reverse complement strand
GATCTCAGGTCAGAGCTTAGGCTGATCTCAGGTCAGAGCTTAGGCTGATCTCAGGTCAGAGCTTAGGCTGGTCTAACTCTTCCTTGTTTATCTTCAGGTGATCCGGTTCGATGGAGGAGAATACGTGTCGATGGCGGGAGAGTTTAACGAGCTGCGCAGAGTGAGGGTCACACTCAAATGTTTCCCCCAGAAACATTCTGCTTACATGGTAACAATAACAATTGATGTTTGTGTCTCAGGTGACTCCAGATCAGTGGAACATTATCGGGATGATGACCAGAAGCACTAAAGGATCCTAAAAACACTCAGACACTCCTCATTGGACCACAACAACCAATCAGATCACAGGGCTCTGGTAGTCCCGCCCACCTGCTGATGTCATTGTGATGAGAGATGTGATATTTGCAGCGATCGAACTGTGATTATTGATTCTTATTGTTAGCTGAAGTCATGTGACTCACTGCACATGCTCAGTGCGTCTGTTTGATAATAAAACAGTGAAGATTAAACACAAACTGGTTCTGTTGATTGAAGATGAGGAGGAGGAGGCTTTAGGTAGAACAGTCTCTGATGAAGATGAAGAGTGATGAAGATGAAGGAGTCTCTTCACATTCTTGTGTTGAATTTAGAGACAAAGTGAAAAAGTTGGTTAACGTGAAGCTGAAGGAACAGACGACACGTCGAGTTCTAGACCAACATGTCCTCTTATGTGTATATAAACATAGTGTTTGGTAGATTATTTCTCTGTTGTAACAATGCTTCTTGGCAATAAATGTTATACTGTTGGAAAGCCTGTTTATTTACCTTTCAAACGGTGCCCCATTYRTRAGGAACATGCATTTGTGGGATGAGCAGCACAGCTGAGTATGTGGGTTGCGCCCATGAAAAATTTGCCAAATCTTCTCTGCCAAACAGCTTATTCTGCTGTTGCTATTGACTCTTGTTTGGTGTTGTTTGGTGGATTGGATGATTGAAGTTGTTGGGGAAAATCTAAATGACTAATTATTATGCATTAAATAATTGGTGAATGTTGTACATTTAACAGAGGCTCATGTCCTCTGTAGTGTTTAAGTGTCCTTGTGTGAACTATCTGGGACACCAGGCGTCCTCAGCAGATGTTTAGTCTATTAAGAAGCAGTTGATTGCCGAAAGAACACTTCAGCTGTTTGTCCTGAATAAGAATGATAATAAACTTGTAGAAAGCGCCAATACTTACGCAGGGCTGATTTGCGACCATGATTTACGAGAAAGTGACCTTTGTACTAGAACGAATTGTTAAAGTGTCCAGATACATGTGTGTGTGTGTTACCATGTGCCAGCCCACTGCATGTTGTTTACCGAGTATAAATACCAGAGACTCGGAGACAGATCTTCGAGCGGTCTTGATGTACATTCTGTATGTGAATCAACCCTGTCTCCTTCTTTGCAAAGAATAAATGTCCAGTGACTAATGATTTTTACACCAGTCTCGAGTGAATTTTTCTAACAGAAGTCTATCAGTAACAAGGAAGAAACGACATATAAAGAAAGAATAAAGACACTTTACGCACAATTTAGGTGTATTTTCCCTTTAACTCACGAGATGCAGATAGCATGTTTTATACTTAATGTGAATATAATTCATACTTTGTTGGCATCTTATTCTGAAAACCGGATGTTCGTCTGAAGAAACCGGATGTTGTCTCACGTTAATCTTTC
>NW_022288439.1:0-1743 GCF_004355925.1 Anarrhichthys ocellatus | reverse complement strand
CACCCTCAACTTGTTCAGTCGCTTCGTGCCCCCCCCCCCCCCCCCCCTCCAAGGGGAGGATACTTATATTCACTCTGAGCTGACAGAAAAACTCCCAACGCTGCAGAGCGTGAACGAGTCAAGGACTTCTCAGCGTCAGCGTTGAGCAACCTGCTCGCTGGAGGGGGGGGGGGTGGTGGTTGATTTAGAAAGGGGGATTTAAAATGTCAAGTGTGATGATGTCGCTGTTTGATTCTATATCTGCAGATCAACAGAACACCCTGAAAGTCGTACGTGCCAGCAAGCCAAGGACGAGAAAGTCCAGCAAGGTAAACGGCTCTTTACTTTTTCTGTTTTATCTGAAACAAAAGGAGTCTGAACACTGCAGATGAAAGGTTTGATTCCATTAATACATCTTACATAATTAAACCCAAAACAACACGGAATATCAGCACACATTGCTGCTATTATCTGTTGTTTAATGTCTCATCTTGAGCGTACATTTATGTTTTAATTCAGCTTTTGGTTAAACTAATAATAAGTCGTACGTGATGGCGTTCCCGGCTCTCACCTGTAGATAAACCGACATGTTGGCGTCTCTTCTTCCAGGCAGCGACATGCAGGATGTGAAGCTGACAGCTGCTTTAAGTTGGCTCTTCTGTTTGCTGAACTCGTTTTTCCACGAGTTGTTTAATATTAATTGTTTGTTTGAAGAGGAACTGACGAGTATTAACAATGTCTGAGTCGCATACCGCCGCCGGATGCACATGAACACAGAATATTGTTGTGAGGATCTGAGCGTATCAGCTCTGTGGCTCTTTCATGCTCAGTACTTTGTGGTACTTTTTAATGTGACTTTATTAATGTTAACTTTCAAACAGAAAGTGGATTCTAGCAGGAACTGTTATTTTTGATAAAGATATTATGTCACATATGAGACCAACTGTGAAACATAAACTGTCTGAACTAGTTTGTTTGGTGTTAAATATTGATTTATCACCCAGTCCTCTCTAAGGGGGATTTTATTGTACAATATGTTTCATCTAATTCCACTTTAAATTGTCAGTATGTGACAGTTTAAGATTATTGTACATTTTTTTAAATGAAGTTGTAAATTTTTCTCTTTCCTGCTAACGGTTTCACATCATTCCTGCAGGTGATGGAGTTACTAAAATATGCAGCAATAGCCGCCAAATACGCTGAAGAAGAAGAAGAAGAAGAGTTAGTTTGTAAACTGGGATCCAAACAATGTAATATTTACAACACATAAAAATGAAAAACACCGTATGAAACTAATTCAACACATTAGTTGGAGCCCAGAAATACAAACAGTGAAAGTAAACCGAAACTCCACAGAGCAGCTGCAAATCAAGTGTTATATAATAGTTAAAAACACAGAATTTAAGCATGTAAAGGCCTTTACACACCGGGGACGTGGCAAAAAACACAACACGAAAATGTGAAGTATTTCTCTGTGAATATTATGTCTTAGGCTTTTATTGTGAAAATTAAGACGGGAAGAAGTTGATCTGGTTTGCGCTGCCTTTTGTTAAGGTTGAAAGGAGTAATACCGTTTGACAAGTTAGGCGCAACTCTGCCTGTTTTGCTCAACTTCATTGGTTGATGCAATTACAACCGTTTTATTCATGCACAACGCCCCGTTGTGTCGAGGCAGAGGAAGTTATTGATGTCAATTTAGCTTCAGTTTTTGGGTTGGAAATTAATGATTAGACCTTTTTATTATATACATGAAGAAGTTGATCT
>NW_022288438.1:875-1743 GCF_004355925.1 Anarrhichthys ocellatus | reverse complement strand
GTAGGTACGTACGTAGGTACGTACGTACGTAGGTACGTACGTAGGTACGTACGTAGGTACGTACGTACGTAGGTAGGTAGGTACGTACGTACATAGGTACGTACGTACGTACATACATAGGTACGTACATAGGTACGTACATAGGTACGTACATAGGTACGTACGTACATACGTACATAGGTACGTACGTACATACGTACGTACATACATAGGTACGTACGTACGTACGTACATAGGTACGTACGTACGTACGTACATAGGTACGTACGTACGTACGTACATAGGTACGTACGTACGTACATAGGTACGTACATAGGTACGTACGTACGTACATACGTACGTACATAGGTACGTACGTACATAGGTACGTACGTACATAGGTACGTACATAGGTACGTACGTACATAGGTACGTACGTACATAGGTACATAGGTACGTACGTACATAGGTACGTACGTACATACGTACATACGTACATAGGTACGTACGTACATACGTACATAGGTACGTACGTACATAGGTACGTACGTACATACGTACATAGGTACGTACGTACATACGTACGTACGTACGTACATACATAGGTACGTACGTACATACGTACATAGGTACGTACATAGGTACGTACGTACATAGGTACGTACATAGGTACGTACATAGGTACGTACGTACGTACATAGGTACGTACGTACATAGGTACGTACGTACGTACATAGGTACGTACGTACATAGGTACGTACGTACATAGGTACGTACGTACATAGGTACGTACGTACATAGGTACGTACGTACATACGTACATAGGTACGTACGTACATACGTAGGTACGTACGTACATACGTACATACATACGTACATACATAGGTAC
>NW_022288438.1:0-775 GCF_004355925.1 Anarrhichthys ocellatus | reverse complement strand
TACGTACATACGTACATAGGTACGTACGTACATACGTACATAGGTACGTACGTACATAGGTACGTACGTACATACGTACATAGGTACGTACGTACGTACATAGGTACGTACGTACGTACGTACATAGGTACGTACGTACATAGGTACGTACGTACATAGGTACGTACGTACATAGGTACGTACGTACATACGTACATACATAGGTACGTACGTACATACGTAGGTACGTACGTACATACGTACATACATACGTACATACATAGGTACGTACGTACATACGTACGTACATACGTACATACATACGTACATACATAGGTACGTACGTACATACGTACGTACATACGTACATACATACGTACGTACATACGTACATACATAGGTACGTACGTACATACATACATACATACATAGGTACGTACGTACATACATACATACATAGGTACGTACGTACATACATAGGTACATACGTACATACATACATAGGTACGTACGTACATACATAGGTACGTACGTACATACATACGTACATACATACATAGGTACGTACGTACGTACGTACGTACGTACGTACGTACGTACGTACATACGTACATAGGTACGTACATACGTACATAGGTACGTACATACGTACATAGGTACGTACATAGGTACGTACATACGTACATAGGTACGTACATAGGTACGTACATACGTACATAGGTACGTACATACGTACATAGGTACGTACATACGTACATAGGTACGTACATACGTACATAGGTACGTACATACGTAC
>NW_022288437.1:0-1745 GCF_004355925.1 Anarrhichthys ocellatus | reverse complement strand
TTTGAAGAAAATCTTTGAAGCTATGCTTACTTTCACAAAATCAACTTTTGGCCTCCTCTGTGCCTGAAACGTCTTTTAAGACCATAAAAAGTGAAAATGCATCTCTCGCTAGTAAAGTGCTGAAAGCTGCAGATATTTATGAAAATGACATCAGACTGTGAAATCAACTGTCCTGAGCCACTTTTTTGAAGAAAGTTTTGAAGCTATGTTTACTATCATAAAAACAACTTTTGGCCTCCTCTGTGCCTGAAACGTCTTTTAAGACCATAAAAAGTGAAAATGCATCTCTCGCCAGTAAAGTGCTGAAAGCTGCAGATATTCATGAAAATGACATCAGACTGTGAAATCAACAGTCGTGAGCAACTATATATTTCACTTGTTTTATCTACAATATTACTCAATCTATCCAAATACAAGCAGTTCAGAATCATTTTGAGAGCGAAGTCCTCTCTAAAGCCGGTCTGTGTCTTTGAGCCATTGAGCAGCCTGGCTGCCTTGTGTGTGTGAGTGGTGCTTTGTCACCCCTGTGATTGCCAAATCCCAGAGTGTGACGCCTCGTTATGGTAAAACAAACAGGAGCGCACCGTGATTCGTGCTGCGTGAAATCCCTTCCCCCACAGATTCACAGGCTCCTGTGACCGCCCTGTGACCCCCTGCCTCCATTTTACACTCCTAGAAGCACCGTGGCAGCATGCTATCAGTGTTTAGCTGGCAAAACGGAATACCAAGGCTGTTTCTTCATGATTCATCTCAAGGTACGAATCATTTATGGCTTATTCTGCGGTGGACTGGCTAGCTTGTGTGGTGGTTGCTGGCATGTAGCATTGTAAGGGTTTTGACGGAGAGACATTATAACGCTATGTGTCGAATTTGTGTGAAATGCTAATGCGGATTGCTATGTCAGTTAGCCATGATAGCGCTTAGCTTGTGCTTTCTGGAGCTTTATATGTGTACATGGCCGCTGCGTCATCCCGAAAAGTACTTATATTGTGTTATGTCTTCTAGATGTGATTATTGGTTTGTGTATGATTGTTTGCAGTGTGTTCAATGGCTGGTATGATGATTTTGCCCATACTTTTTTCGTTAGTTCGGTACCTAATGTGTTCGGAGCATTCATGATATTTGTTTATGAAAAGTACGTTCTACGACACAGTACCAGGCTAAACGGGCTCGCTCGAACCCCAAATCGGGCTCGGTTGTGTGGTGCTTGCTGGCTTGTAGCTCTGTAAGGGTTTGATGGAGCGAAATAACGAATACATGTATCGATTCTCTGTGAAATGCTAATGCGGATAGCTACGCTCGTTTGCCGTTTTGGTGCGTAGCAGCTCCTTTGTCGAGCTTTGTTTGTGTGCACGGCTCGCAGAGTCATGCCAAAAAATCGTGAAATTGTGGTAAATATTCTAGATATCTTCTAGATATGATATTAGTTCATGTATAATTGTTTTTGCAGTGTGTACAATGGCTGGTATGATGATTTTGCCCAGACTTTTGTCGTTAATGTCTGGAGCATTTTTGATATTTCTTAATAAAAAGTCCATTCAGTACCACAGTACCACTCTAAACGGTCTCGCTCTGCACCCAAATGGGGGCCGCTACTCACCAGAAGGACAATAAAAAATGAAAATGCATCTCTAGCAAGTAAAGTGCTGAAAGCTGCAGATATTCATGAAAATGACATCAGACTGTGAAATCAACTGTCCTGAGCCACTTTTTTGAAGAAATCTTTGAAACTATGTTTACTTTCA
>NW_022288436.1:0-1745 GCF_004355925.1 Anarrhichthys ocellatus | reverse complement strand
CTGTCACCTGTCTGTCTGTCTGTCTGTCACCTGTCTGTCTGTCTGTCTGTCACCTGTCTGTCTGGCTGTCTGTCTGCTGTCACCTGTCTGTCTGTCTGTCTGTCTTGAATTTGCGGTGGACCCTCATCTACCTGCATGTCTTGTATTGTTGTTTAGTGACTGACTGATATATATTCACATACTCTGCATACTTTTATGTTGTGTGCCTCTGACATGGATGTTTTATAGTGTCTAACAATGCAGCATGTTATTGTCTTTGGTCCATGTTTATATTTAACAGAGTTATCCCTCATTGTATTGTCTTTGTTTGTGTTGCATGTGAGAGCCTCTGTGTTGCATGTCTTGTTAGTACTTGACAATATGCATTTTAAAGGGTCAATATTGCATAACTTTCTGTTTTTAGAGAATGCTAGAGAGGTTAGCTTGTGTAGCTAGGAGTGGATACAATGAGAGTATTTCACTTACTTCACACGCGGACAGACGCCACAGCCCCACAGCCGTCCGCTAGCTACTTCCTGTTGCTGTCGGTTAGCTTTCACAGCGACCAGCAACATGTTTTCATTGCACCAAACTAAATCTTTCACGTTTCCGAGGAAAATATCTCTGCTGCTCGATGACAGTTAGACACATCCTCAATGCAAACGGGTCAATTAAATGTCTGGTATTAAACGATAAGAGGACGAGTAGAGACACTTCAAATGCAATATTGTGATTCCACTCGCTTGCGTGGCCATTTTCCGTGAACACGTCAGAGCAAAATGCACCAATCAGGTGCAGGTATTCTGGTTTTCAAAATAAAAGTCAGGCTTTAGGATACTACTGCTTTTATCACTACTACTGCTCCTACTACCAATAGAAGTCTACGTTACCACATGTAACATGTGGTAACGTAGACTTTCACTTTATTATCACTATTTTGCCACTTTATATTGTCATTTACCTCCATATACAAATTAATTGAATATACTTAAACTTCTTGTTTGTTTACTTTAAAGCAAAACATGTTGGAAAACCAATGTAGCTGTGGAGGGTGCAGTAATAACAGATGTGTTATTATGTCACAAAATGCTGAAAACTAGAGCCACAGCTATCAATGTCACATATTGGACATCTGTTTTCTTCTTCTCTTGTCATCTTTAGGATTGGATTGAATGAATGAAGAAGAGAAAATAATGAGGTACGATAGATGTCCCAGAACAAGTAGTTTCTGTAATGACTTGCTCTTTAAGGCCATGACAGTTGGCTATAAAGTGCAGATGCACTGGTAGCGTTTTAGGTGACTAGTATAAGAAAAAGGAGGTTTCCTGTGTGAGACGCTGTCTGGCTCTCTGCTTTCTTATCTGCATATCGAAAGGAAGCGGTTACTCATGTTGTGTTTATTTGATTCCACAAAGACGTCATCTCCTAAATAACAACTCTTAAACTTCAGATGTGAAACCAACATTTTACCTTCTTCAGTTGATGATTTTATGGCCTTAGAAAATGATTGATGTTCTTAAAAGAATAAAACTCCTCCAGAATAAACCCTGCCATGTACAATATTTGCAGGCCATTTATAATACTTGAGCAAACGCTATAACCTCTTACATTAACAAACTAAATAAGAGCATAAGTGTGCAACATTAAGAGATGTTTACACTCTGTTTAATGCCGTCATGTGTTTTGCATTGCATTGCCTCATCCTGGCACACTTTACCGAAACTGAATTGAGTTTGAAATGCTTTTATTTTGAGGTGAGGAGGGAG
>NW_022288434.1:0-1745 GCF_004355925.1 Anarrhichthys ocellatus | reverse complement strand
GCCCACAGTGATACAAACCACCAACAGACCTGCACAATAACCAGCAACCATGTGACTTACTCACACACAAATGTGAACATTACTGTGATAAAGCAGCACTCTGATGA
Source organism: Anarrhichthys ocellatus (assembly GCF_004355925.1). Lineage (NCBI taxonomy): Eukaryota > Metazoa > Chordata > Actinopteri > Perciformes > Anarhichadidae > Anarrhichthys > Anarrhichthys ocellatus. The sequence continues at coordinate 1,638 of NW_022288434.1, read as the reverse complement.
GTTCATAACAATGAAAGTTTAAGTCTCATTTGACTTCCACTGCAGCCAACATCAGTATAGAAGAGACAAAGACAAGCTTGATTTTCACATATATAACAATTTGTTTTATTAATTTATGTGAAAAAAAAAAAAACGGCAACAAAATTGTTCCTGTTTCCATGCAATGGAATAGAAAATAAAGTCTTATAACGTCACTATAACTTATATGTCTTCACAAATAGAATTTCGATTTGTAATTTGGCCAAAAAAAACTTGTTATTTGCCATTTTTTTCCATCAGTGCATAAATTAGTGACTTTGATATCAAACTTATAGTTTACAGTCCTCTGATGTTGTAGAGATTCTCTATGGAGAGGGATCAGTGTCACATGTTCCCTCTTCAAACTGTAGTGGGAGGTCTATGCAAACTCTTCCTCTCTTATAAAAACATCAGCAACTTGTGGCAGAACACCGTGACAGTTTTATACATTTCTGAAACACTCAGACAAGAAATAATCTGAACTACAGTATTTATCCCAGAATGGAAAATACAATAATTTGGACTTTATTTTTTGTAGTTACTATTCAAGGTGAGAGAAACAAATCAGCTTCACTGCTTTTGTAAATGTCTGACCTGTGATATATACTGTACGTGTGATGGATGATGATCACAATGTCTTTACTTACAGGAGTTTGGAGTGAGATCAAACTGGACCAGTCTCCCTCTGAGGTGAAAAGACCTGGAGAGACAGTGAAGATGTCATGTATCATATCTGGTTATAGCATGACAAGCTACAACATTCACTGGATACGACAGAGGCCAGGGAATGCTCTGGAGTGGATTGGGAGGATGAACACAGGCAGCAACTCTGCTAGCTATGGCAGCTCCTTTCAGAGCCGTTTCATCATGACTGAAGATGAGCCCAGCAGCACTCAGTACCTCGAGGTCACGAGCCTGAGAGCAGAAGATTCTGCTGTTTACTTCTGTGCTCGAGAAGACACAGTGACTGAAGACAGTGGAGCAGCTGCACAAAAACATCCACTGACAACTAACAGCAAAGTGAACTTAATAAAAAATACATTTTCTCACCACCTGTAAAAGTACTTTGATATATATTCACATTAGAGATCTATACATATTTTACTGTAAACTCATAAGTAAATATTTATTCTCCTCATGATGTTACAGCACTCACAGTTATAGAAAGAATGGAGTTCTCTCATTTGTTAAAGCGAAGTGGATCAAAACATAATTAGAAAAGTTAAATGTCCACAAACAGAAATATGTTCACAACATTGGTAAATTGTAAATCACAGTGAGATGATAATGAAGCACTTTTCATAGATGCCAGTGGATGTTGGTGATCAGACTAAAACTGTAGATTATTAATATTATTGTAGAAGTTCTTATGTGCTGCTCATTATGCTCAAAGTGACGGGTTAGAAACCTTGATACCAAGATAAATTAACACATTTAAATAAACCTTATATGTTAATGGGGCAGATCACTGAAGTAAAATTTACATTTTCGTATGATTAGAATGATTATGGATGTAGTGTTACTGATGATAAACCATGTCAGACAGACATGAAAACAGCTGACTTGGAGGACTGACTCATTCATTAAATAATCCAGTTGTCTCCTCCCTGTGAGGAGGAG
>NW_022288433.1:118-1745 GCF_004355925.1 Anarrhichthys ocellatus | reverse complement strand
CCGCCTCCGCCTGCAGATTCTGGCCGACAGCTGAGGTCAAACATCCAGCTTCAGCCTTTGCCAGCAACCTGCACGTGCTGCCTCCGCCTGCAGATTCTGGCCGACAGCTGAGGTCAAACCTCCACCTCCAGCCTCTGTCAGCAACCTGCACGTGCCGCCTCCGCCTGCAGATTCTGGCCGACAGCTGAGGTCAAACCTCCACCTACAGCCTCTGTCAGCAACCTGCACGTGCCGCCTCCGCCTGCAGATTCTGGCCGACAGTTGAGGTCAAACATCCACCTCCAGCCTCTGCCAGCAACCTGCATGTGCTGCCTCCGCCTGCAGATTCTGGCCGACAGCTGAGGTCAAACATCGACCTACAGCCGCCTCCGTCTGCAGATTCTGGCTGACAGCTGAGGTCAAACATCCACCTTCAGCCTCTGCCAGCAACCTCCACCTTCAACCTCCGCCTGCAGATTCTGGCCGACAGCTGAGGTCAAACATCCACCGACAGCCTCTGCCAGCAACCTCCACCTTCAGCCTCCGCTTGCAGATTCTGGCCGACAGCTGAGGTCAAACATCCACCTTCAGGCTCTGCCAGCAACCTGCACGTGCCGCCTCCGCCTGCAGATTCTGGCCGACAGCTGAGGTCAAACCTCCACCTCCAGCCTCTGTCAGCAACCTGCACGTGCTGCCTCCGCCTGCAGATTCTGACCGACAGCTGAGGTCAAACCTCCACCTACAGCCTCTGTCAGCAACCTGCACGTGCCGCCTCCGCCTGCAGATTCTGGCCGACAGCTGAGGTCAAACCTCCACCTTCAGCCTCTGCCAGCGACCTGCACGTGCCGCCTCCGCCTGCAGATTCTGGCCGACAGCTGAGGTCAAACATCCACCTTCAGCCTCTGCAAGCAACCTGCAGGTGCAGCCTCCGCCTGCAGATTCTGGCCGACAGCTGAGGTCAAACCTCCACCTACAGCCTCTGTCAGCAACCTGCACGTGCCGCCTCCGCCTGCAGATTCTGGCCGACAGCTGAGGTCAAACATCCACCTACAGACTCTGCCAGCAACCTCCACCTTCAACCTCCGCCTGCAGATTCTGGCCGACAGCTCAGGTCAAACATCCACCTACAGCCGCCTCTGCCTGCAGATTCTGGCCGACAGCTAAGGTCAAACATCCACCTTCAGCCTCTGCCAGCAACCTGCTCGTGCCGCCTCTGCCTGCAGATTCTGGTTGACAGCTGAGGTCAAACCTCCACCTTCAGCCTCTGCCAGCGACCTGCACGTGCCGCCTCCGCCTGCAGATTCTGGCTGACAGCTGAGTTCAAACGTCCACCTACATTGTTTATTCAACACTTTTCTAATTCATTGTATATACTGTGCATTTTTGTTGTTTTACCTTATATATTCTATATTCGGATATTTAATTTGTCCTACTCCGTTATTCTATTGTATATATTGTGCATTTTTTAATACTTAATATTTTTGGTTACTCTGTTACTTTGCTTCTTGGTGTTTCTTGCTGCTGTAACATACAAATTTCCCCCTGGGGATGAATAAAGTACATATCTATCTTTCTATCTATTCTCTGCCAGCAAACTGCTCGTGCCGCCTCCGCCTGCAGATTCTGGCCGACAGCTGAGGTCAAACAT
>NW_022288433.1:0-108 GCF_004355925.1 Anarrhichthys ocellatus | reverse complement strand
CCTCCGCCTGCAGATTCTGGCCGACAGCTGAGGTCAAACATCCACCTTCAGCCTGCACGTGCCGCCTCCGCCTGCAGATTCTGGCCGACAGCTGAGGTCAAACATCCA
>NW_022288432.1:0-1746 GCF_004355925.1 Anarrhichthys ocellatus | reverse complement strand
GTTACACTATCACATGTGTTCATAGTGTCAGAATCACATGTTACACTTTCACATATGTTCATAGAGTCAGAATCACATGTACACTATCACATGTGTTCATAGTGTCAGAATCACATGTTACACTATCACATGTGTTCATAGTGTCAGAATCACATGTTACACTTTCATATGTGTTCATAGTCAGAATCACATGTTACACTTTCACATATGTTCATAGAGTCAGAATCACATGTTACACTATCACATGTGTTCATAGTGTCAGAACCACATGTTACACTATCACATGTGTTCATAGTGTCAGAATCACATGTTACACTATGACATGTGTTCATAGTGTCAGAATCACATGTTACACTTTCCTATGTGTTCATAGTCAGAATCACATGTTACACTTTCACATATGTTCATAGAGTCAGAATCACATGTTACACACATGTGTTCATAGTGTCAGAATCACATGTTACACTATCACATGTGTTCATAGTGTCAGAATCACATGTTACACTATCACATGTGTTCATAGTGTCAGAATCACATGTTACACTATCACATGTGTTCATAGTGTCAGAATCACATGTTACACTATGACATGTGTTCATAGTGTCAGAATCACATGTTACACTTTCACATATGTTCATAGAGTCAGAATCACATGTTACACTATCACATGTGTTCATAGTGTCAGAATCACATGTACACTATCACATGTGTTCATAGTGTCAGAATCACATGTTACACTTTCACGTGTGTTCATAGAGTCAGAATCACATGTTACACTATCACATTATGTTCATAGTGTCAGAATCACATGTTACACTATCACATGTGTTCATAGTGTCAGAATCACATGTACACTATCACATGTGTTCATAGTGTCAGAATCACATGTTACACTTTCACATATGTTCATAGAGTCAGAATCACATGTTACACTATCACATTATGTTCATAGTGTCAGAATCACATGTACACTATCACATGTGTTCATAGTGTCAGAATCACATGTTACACTTTCACATATGTTCATAGAGTCAGAATCACATGTTACACTATCACATGTGTTCATAGAGTCAGAATCACATGTTAAAATTCACATTATGTTCATAGTGTCAGAATCACATGTTACACTATCACATGTGTTCATAGAGTCAGAATCACATGTTACACTTGAACACCTTTAGATATGGTTTTTTAGATTTAGCATCTTTCTGATGTCAATCATGTATTATATGGCATTTTCTGGTGTTATTTATTATTTGTAATGTGTTTTTGTCTTTTGTGCACTGTGGACTGTGTCCATTGGTGTCTGTATGAGGTTTTGGTGGCAAATGAGTTTCCCCACTGGGGATTAATAAAGTTTTCTAATCTAATCTAACACTCTCACATATGTTTATAGTGACAGAATCACATGTTACACTATCACATATTAACTCTGTGCTGTTCTGTAAAAATGTAATGAGAATGAAAACAGTTTGGTCCCTACTCAGTTTATTTCCTGTATTTGATAAGAGTTAAATCACAGAATGCAAAATTATAGTATTGATTAAGTTACAGTTTTTTAAATAGTTATTTCATTGGTCAGTTGGTTTTAAAATGTTGTATTTGTATAAAAAATATCTGCAGATTTTACATATAAATGGATTAAGTGATTCTTCTTCTACAGTTCTGAGGCGAATATCTTCTCCCCCCTCAGGGTTCTACAGACAAAAGACATTCCTGAGCCTCCCCCAACACACACACACACAC
>NW_022288431.1:0-1746 GCF_004355925.1 Anarrhichthys ocellatus | reverse complement strand
CACACACACACACACACACACACACACACACACACACACACGCACACACACACACAGCGTCTGGAAAACTGAAGTGTTTTCCTGCATCAAGTGATCTGACATTTAGTTCTCAGGGTCCTTTCATTCAATGCAGACGGATGAATGAAGTCAAGGAAATATCACACCGTAAAGGTACCAATATCACACCGTAAAGGTACCAATATCACACCGTAAAAGTACCAATATCACACTGTAAAGGTACCAATATCACACTGTAAAGGTACTACAGTAACTATAGTATAATGTAAATAGTGAGAAATGACTTCACGATTATAAAGTAACACCTTCACTCTGTTGGTTTAGTCCAAACCTAAATTATTAATACATTAACATTATATGAACATTATTACTAATATATGAACATTATTACTATCAGTGCTGGGCAAGTTAACGCGTTATTATCGCGTTAACACATTAATTAATTAACGCCGCCAATTATTTTATCGCGCGTTAACGCATTTTTAAAAATTATTATTAATAATTAAATTATTTTTTATTGAAAGACAAGAGACAATACATACACATAACAACAAGAGGATGACAAGAACAGTGTGATAAAAGCCAGCAAACATCCTTTAGTCAGTTGTGTATGTGTGTGTGTATGTATGTATGTATGTGTGTGTGTGTGTGTGTGTGTGTGTGTGTGTGAACATGTGTGTGTCCTTGAGATGGGATGTTTTGAGATGGGAAAAAAAAAAAAAATAATAATAATAATAATTAAAAAACAACAAAAAAAACAGGTAAGTATTTTTAATTTATTATTATTGTAACAGACTGTCTCATGTTTATCGTTTTGTATTGGAGATATGATGTCCCTTCAGAGTTGCCGTAGAGAAAAGGCGACTTCTGCTTCTGGTCGGGGGGGGGCAGAAATAAAGAGAGAAGCTGCACCAGCTGTTGCTCTCCCTGGAGACTACTGGACATCGCTGCGGTAAAGTCAGCAGACACTCAGATCTCCGTGGTCAACTCAGCAGACACTTACACTTTAGTGCACCTATATGCTGACATTCACGGTAAACGCATTCAAACGGCACAGATCGGGATCGAGCGAAGGACTTTGAAAGTTAGCGGAAACATTAACGTGAGACAACATCCGGTTTGTTCAGACGAACATCCGGTTTTCAGAATAAGATGCCAACAAAGTGTGAATTATATTCACATTAAGTATAAAACATGCTGCATCTCGTGAACCAAATGTTATTGCCCTTTTGTTCATATAGCAGTACTTTTAAAATAAAAGTGTGCAATACACTACTTTTGAATTCATTATTGAACTTTGCCACAACAATGAGATTAATCGCGATTAATCCACCATTAGCACCATTACCAATACATTAACACGATTAATGTTATTATTAATACATTAAGATTATTACTAATATCTTAACATTACTAATTTATTAACATTATATTACCTTACCTGTATATTTTCCTGTATGTTTCCTGTATGCTTCCTGTATATTTTCTGTATGTTTCATGTATATTTCCCGTATGTTTCCTGTATATTTTCATTTCCTGTATATTTCCTGTATGTTTACCGTATGTTTCATGTATGTTTCCCGTATATTTCCTGTATGTTTCATGTATGTTTCCCGTATCTTTTCTGCATGTTTCATGTATGTTTCATGTATGTTTCATGTATGTTTTCCGCATGTTTCTTGTATGTTTCCCGTATGTTTTCTGCATGTTTCATGTATGTTTCATGTA
>NW_022288430.1:0-1746 GCF_004355925.1 Anarrhichthys ocellatus | reverse complement strand
ACAGAAAAAAACAGAAATGTAGAAATTTTTGCAAATTTATTAAAAAAAGAAAAACTGAAATATCACATGGTCATAAGTATTCAGACCCTTTGTTGTGACACTCATATTTAACTCACATGCTGTCCATTTCTTCTGATCCTCCTTGAGATGGTTCTATGAGATGGTTCTACTCCTTCATTGGAGTCCAGCTGTGTTTAATTAAACTGATTGGACTTGATTAGGAAAGGCACACACCTGTCTATATAAGACCTTACAGCTCACAGTGCATGTCAGAGCAAATGAGAATCATGAGGTCGAAGGAACTGCTCAAGGAGCTCAGAGACAGAATTGTGGCAAGGCACAGATCTGGCCAAGGTTACAAAAGAATTTCTGCAGCACTCACTGAAACAAAGAGTGAAAAATTTAAAGGGATCTGAATACTTTCCGTACCCACTGTACATACATACATACACACAGTATCCATACATATATATGTACAATATATGACTTTTATGACTTAGTCAGACATCTATCTTTGCTACCTGCGTCTCCAGCTGGATGTGCAGCTGCTGCAGCTCCTGGTTGTGTTTCTGCTTCAGCTGCTCCAGAGCCAGTTCAGTCTGGATACTGATCCTCAGACCTGAGACCTGGTCCAGAGAACACAGAGCTGGGGACGGAGACAAAGACAGACAGACAGTTACTCCCTACTAGCCCTGGTGGTGTTACAGAACTGTGACTACCAGGTGTTTTCATTCTCACCTGTTCTGTCGGCCGGCTGCAGCTTCTTCCTCACCTGAGGAGACGAGCTGCGCTTCATGTCCGCCTCGTCTGAACACAAACAAACACACAAACACACACAGTGACACAATGTTTGTGTATTAACGAGGTAAAGACTTAAACCAGAGACTCACTGTGAGACATGATGACACCAACACCCGGAGGAGCTGTGAGTGAGTGTGTGGGTATGTGTCTTTGTGTGTGGGTATGTGTAGGTGTGTCTCTTTGTGTGTGTGTGTGTGTGTGTATAACAGATCTAACCTGCTCAGCCTGAACTTCCTTTTTAAGTCTCACTGCAGAGTTCCAGCTGACTTCTTCTTCATTTATTTATTCAACTTAAAAACTAAACTAAATCATCAATTAACTAAACACTTCAAAACAATGGTTCTGCCTCCATATGTTCATTGTACATCTGGAAGATCAATGTTTATTACTTTACATGTTGATTAATAAAACCTGAACCTGAAAGCATGATGTCATCAACAATAATCAGCTGTTTCTCTGTCCTCGTGTGAAGATCCTCACATCAGTAACAACATTTAATTCATCAAACTACAAACACTTCTTCTTTTGTTGTTTAAAGGTAGCATCAATGAGGAGGAGGAGTCACATGACTCTACAGCCAATCAGAGCTCATTGTGATCAGGTGGCTCCACCTTGTGTCAGAAGAGCGTTACTACACTCGTCTACACAGTTACTTCAGATTATCAATGATGTATTAATGTAGATTATATAGAGAGATAAACACATTAATACATCAGTAATAATATACATTATTCTGCATAACGGGTACTTTTAGTGTATCTTGATACTAATACCTTTGTACTTTTACTGCACTAACATTCTGAATGAAGTATTACTACTTTTACTGTTTGGTGTGTGTCTGTCTGGGTATATATATATATATATATACGCACACTATATGCACTATATATACACACTATATATACACACACTATATATACACACACTATAGTGTATATAGTGCGT
>NW_022288429.1:0-1747 GCF_004355925.1 Anarrhichthys ocellatus | reverse complement strand
CAGACAGACAGACAGACAGACAGACAGACAGACAGACAGACAGACAGAGGCAACCTCAGGCACACAGGACACACAGAGGCCAAAGGCAAAGACAGACAGACAGAACACTGACGGACGAACTGGGTGAACTGGAGTCTATACAGGGTGCATACCTACACTACAATCTAAATAGAGATATGAGGTTCAAGTTACTTTAGTGTTGATTCTGTTGGTCCCTGTGGACTAAAGTGGTAGTGTCTCTGAGCTCCAGAGTCTCTTTAGAAAACCTCTCATGTTACTGCAGCAGGGTCTGACAGTCTGCCCCTCTCAGTCCTGGTTCTGGTTCTCCTGTGCCTCCCTTCCCTCCAGCGGGTCCAGCAATACGTCCTGGGTCTCCAGCAGCGTGGTGTCGGTGTTAGCTCCCAGAGAGGAGAAGCTCTGCTCCTGGAGGAGGAGGAGGAGGAAGAGGAGGAGGAGGAGGAGGAGGAGACGCTGCTGCTGCCGGGAGCTGAGCTCTCCTCCCTCCGGAGCTCTGACTGCAGGTCCGTCCATGGTGGACCGGTCTCTGCTGGAGGATCTGGGTCTATTCACGGTGGACCGGTCTCTGCTGGAGTCTGAGCTGAAGGAGGTTCTGGTGAACCTGCATGATTTCATCTGGTTTCACCAGAATCCGACCCGGTGGCTCTGATGACGAGCATCAAGAATAACTCTATAGAAACAGACCATCTTCTCTCTGATGGTCTCTTTACTGATGGAGGTCTGATAGAGGATCAGGACTAAATTGAGTCTGGTTCAGGAACAGATGAAAGTTCCTCACAGTTCCTTTATCACAGTAAAGCATCAGAATAGATCTTTGACCTCTCATGTATGACCATAATATCAATCTCTTGGCAGATCTCAAATATCAAAACAGAAAGCAAATGGAGGGAAGATGCAGATGTCAGAGGTTGGAATGCCGTGTATCAACTGAACCGGTCAGGTTCACTGCAGCCTTGTCAAATATTTCAGCTCCTGTCGAGCGTCGATACGAGGTCTTCATGGTCCAGTACGTATCTTAACACGTACAGACGGGTCTTTGCCTGCACTTAGAGGTCAGCACTGGGATCACAGCACGAGTCGATGCATTACTGATGATGGGAGTTCATAACAGAGAGCGGAAGTGAAAGCAGAACTTCCAGAAGTAACAAAATCTCAATGACGGGTGTGAAAGACAAACATCCAGCCTCGGGACAGAGACTTGATCAACAGTCTGTCATGTGGTTCACTTCATGTTGAGGATGTTTTAAAAAAACAACCGGATATCGTTGTTGTAATATTGCTGTTTTTTACGAACAACATTCTTCACTTTAAATATGCATAGGACGCTTTAATAACAGACTTATTTTAGCGTACTCTAAAGTTATCTGTCTGTAACTTTTTTAATTGCAGTGTTTATAGTTACGGGCCAAAATCCTTGTAAGTGCAGACGTACTTGGCAATAAAGCAGCGTGGAGGGGGGGGGGGTCATTTGATCACTAGCTATTCTCGTCCTACTAAGGCGCTCGGGGCTCCTTAGTAGTGTTTGTTGGCTCTTCTGTTTATGCTTTTTTTATCTGTAGAAAGATTAAACATCAACGTTATCGGCCCAAATATGTCTGACTTTCACTTTGCTGTTTTTTGGGAACGATGAACATGTGGGGCGCTGTCCGTAGTACTGAAACCCAGCGGAGGAGACGGACGGACAGACAGACAGACAGACAGACAGACAGACAGACAGACAGACAGACAG
>NW_022288428.1:0-1747 GCF_004355925.1 Anarrhichthys ocellatus | reverse complement strand
GTTATCTGTGTTGTGTATTTATCAAGCTAAATCTGATTATTATTGGTATTGAAAGTAAGATATGAAAATGACCTGTTCTAGACCAGGATCTCGTGGGATCAGATAAGCATGGAGTGTGAGGAATGTCTTGTTGGTCTTGTATATTAACACGTTACAATATATTTCCACTGAAAGGCCGACTCTCACTAGGATCATTTTTAGAGAGAAAACGGGTTCACACAGCTTGACATGGGACGATGTGACCTCAGACACTTTTTCCACATTATCTCCACAGTCATCTATGTGCAGGACTGCAAACTTGTCTAATATCGTAGGGTTGTCATCTGTACAAAATAAAAGCACAGACAATTAGTGAGGAGAAAAGGACTGCATCAGTTTTTGAAAAACATGCTGTCTGAAATTTAAAAGTCAGTTGATTTTATGTTAATATTTCTTCATGTCCACTTACCTATGCAGATCCAGTGTGGCAGGTGCACTTCATCTAACTTCCCAGCAAGGACTGTGATGTTCATTAGGGGACCTGCAGGCATGTATTGCATGCTTTTGATCCTCTCCATGTGTTCCTCCACAGAGCTGAACTGGTACTGAAAGCTGACCTTTCCCTTACAGATCCAGCGCAAGCCAGAGAGGCTGCATTCAAAGTGTCCTGCTTCAGACTGTAGGCTAAGTCATGAAAAAGAAACCGAGTGAGTGTGAAAAGTATTGCCACTCTATTTCTCATTTTGCATTGGTTTCCCTCCAGCTCCAGTTTGCTGTGACGCAGTAGTTAGGACGTTATATTTTACCTGTAAGTTGGAGCCTCATCTGCACCTGTACTGTTCACTTCAGGTTTACGTTTAGTCCAGTCACTGGAGTCCTTCTGCAGAGAACAATCATTTAAAACATTTTGTGAAGATGTTTCTTTCTGTGACATACCATAAATAAAAAAATAAAATAAATGGAAGGACTTACAATGATGCTTCCACAACCCTCAAGCTCTAAACCTCCTGAAGGCCCTTGTGAAGACACAGAAGATGTAAAGAAAATTATGTTATGTGACGTATATTAGACTACATCTGCCATTTAGGGTAGTTTTTCTCACTCCTTATTGGTCCCTGTTCTCAGGGTGGTGCCCCGTTAATATTAATAATTGTTAATAATTTTATTGACATTAATAATTATATTTATGTCAATAATTTATTTTTCATATTTGCTGATAACCAAACACGCTCCTGATCCCAACAAATAGTAGGCTACAACATTAACTACCAGTTTGTAACCGGTATGACAATGTTTAATCCACTTTGCCTCTCCTCTGCTCCGTGCTGTATGCCGAGGCTGCCGTGCTGCACTCAAGAGCAAAGTGGTGTCCTGCTGCAGAATTTATAAAGGGCAAACAAACACTGACTCATGTAGAATGAATAAACATCCAAAAATGTTGTTTTCGGATTAAAATGCCAACGTAAACCTCGAGGTACTCGGTACAGCCCTTCTGAAACCTAGCAGGTCTAATGACAATGATGCAGTCACTGAAATCGCTGATGACGTAGCTCCAACCGAAAGGAAACATAAATGTTGAGCATTCATGATGTCATTCTTTGTATAGCCTGTCTATCAATTAATTTTAAACTTGAATAAACACAGATAATATCTAACCGGGATTTCTCCCATTTGTCCGTGATGTTGAAATCTTCCAGGACACGAGGACCGGCACACCGGCGCACACACACACACACACACACACACACACACACACACACACACACAC
>NW_022288427.1:0-1747 GCF_004355925.1 Anarrhichthys ocellatus | reverse complement strand
CGTGTCGGACGTTAAAACACTTCCTGGAAGTCTGTTCTCGTGGGTCCTCGCTCATGGCTCCTCAGAGATCCCTCCTCGCTCCTCCATCCTCGCTCCTCAGAGCTAAATACGAGCTTTGGGACGGCCGTCAATGTAACAACTTCCGGCGAGGATCGAGGAAATGGCAATTAATTTGTCATTTCCTCAATTCTGGTTGAACCAGTTTCAACCGGTTCCGATCCTAGTTTGAACCGGAAGTTGAAACCGGAAGCGATCCTCGCGATCCCGTCCGCCGGAAGTTGGAAATTAACTTTTTTTCATGTTGGAATAAAGGTTAAATATTTAACTGCAAAGTAGTAATACGTGTTTGATACCTTAATGTTTTTGCATTAAATCATTCTGGGATGTTTGCTGACAGTGACTGGATGTGGCACAGCCCTACAGAGAACATGTTCCAGCTCCACTGCCTTCACTTATAGTTCAAACCTGAGTTCATAATTGATAAAGAGCCTGATGAAGGAGAACAAGACAGAAAGAGAGAGAGACGAACTCCTCCACTCATCTGTCTTCTGCAGGTGGCTTTAGAGATTAAAGGTAAACATCTATCACACGCCTGACAGGAGGTATAGTTTTCTGTGATGAACAAACTAAAACTGTAAAAGCTCAGCTTCACATTGAGACTTGACCCCAGCTAACAGATCTGAGAAGTGAGTTCAAAGATCATAAATATATAAGTGAGTGTGAGAGACAGAGAGACAGAGGATGTGATGTAAATACAGGGAGACACAGAGATGTCCTCAGATGGTAATAATCTCTCTCTGTGGATGGATGTGAGATCTCTTGTATCCGTGGTGTTAGAGTTAGAAGCTGTGTATTCACAGTATTGTGTGGAGACGTTCTTGTTGAATAAAAGCTGTTTTCATTCTTTAACGTCACATTTTCTTCTTTTCAGTTTGTCCTTGAAAACGTCATTTTCGGACAAAAAAATAAATGTAGTATTAAAATAAATAGTGTTTCAAACAGCGACAGACTTCTTGAACAACTGAACAATTGTATTTATATTTTAAAGATGATTAAATCATCTCTTTGAGAGCAGCAGAGATAAACAACAACAGATTCCAGAGCACCTTGAGCTGAACTGAATGAGACAGATAGTCAGAGAGCAGGGGAAGGCTTCTCCCTGAGGAGTTGTCTTCAGGTCATCTCAGCCTGACGTGGATCGATACTGTAACTCTGTGACATCTCCTCCTCTCCTATTCCTCTCCTCCTCCTCTCCTCTTCCTCTCCTCCTCTTCCTCTCCTCTCTCCTCACTCAGACAGGATGGGACAGGAGGTGAGGGGAGGTGACACCACACCTACAAACCAATAACTGTCACCAGCTGCTCCCTGCTTTCAGTTTAATCTGCTGCTTTCAGCAGACATTTTGGGAGGAATCAGTCCAGCAGACACGAGATATCAAAATCAAATTAAATAGTGTCAACAGGCATCAGATCAAGTTATTTACGAGGCAATCGGAAGAATAATGCAACACTTCTCTCAGAAGGAGGACGTAGGTTTAGAAAGGAATGAGAAACACAGAGAAACTGATGATATTCAATTCTACTCAGAGGTTTGGCTTGAGGGAGGGAGAGGAGGGAGAGGAGAGAGGAGGGAGAGGAGAGGAGAGGGGAGGAGAGAGAGGAGGGAGAGGAGAGAGAGGAGGGAGGAGGGAGAGGAGAGGAGAGAGGAGAGAGGAGGGAGAGGAGGGAGGAGGGAGAGGAGAGAGGAG
>NW_022288426.1:0-1747 GCF_004355925.1 Anarrhichthys ocellatus | reverse complement strand
GACACGAGTGGCTCAGCGGCTTCCACTCTGCAGGTAAATTAAATCATGTTCAATTAAATACACAATATATGCTCCATACTTTATGAATAATCCCACAAATCAGAAGTTATTTGCCCCTTTCCTCCTGTGCCCAGACAGTGAAAATGTTATAATATGGAGGAAACGTGAATCGTGGTTGTTATTCAGGTAACTCTGTAAAGATCAGTGTTTCTCATCTACAAACCCCTAGCAACCTTGATACAGAAGTCAATGAAATCTATAATTTAAACACCGTTGTCATTTATTCTACATTTATTCAATATTGTTATTACTTCCATGCATACCTTCTATGATGCTCAGAAGTATTGTCTTGCACTTTAGCGTCGCTGTTCCCCGGTTTAATGTCCTAATCGGTGATTATACAGGCGCCATGACAGTGTTTCATCCAGAGACAGACCGGACAAAAGCAGGTTGGACAGGTCCTGGTGCTGAACAGGGTTTAATGGATTTATTCCGCGCTCACGTGTCTTAATACAAGGGTTTTTTTTCTGATAAACATCCTAAAGGTGTATTATCTTTGGATATTTTTCATGCTGCATCTTTATGGACTCACTGAAAAGGAACATTTAATTAGCGGTGTAATGACAATGCATAACACTAGGAAGTCATGGAGGAGGTATGTGTCTGCGCTTTTGTTTATAGGTACTCTTGTGAACACGGTTATATCCGTCACTCATTATTCTATTCCCGAAGAATTGGAGGAAGGGTCGGTTGTCGCCAATTTAGCTTCTGATTTAGGTTTAGACGTGAAGACTCTGAGCAGGCGGAAGATGCGGTTAGACATCATATCTAGCAAACGATATCTGGATGTGAACAAAGAATCAGGGGAGCTTTACATCGTTGAGAGGATAGACAGAGAGTATCTCTGTGCAATAAAGACAACGACATGTTACCTAAAAATGGAGGCTATCGTGGAGGACCCGCAAAGAATATTTTACATCGAAATTGAGATAATGGATATCAATGACAACGCTCCTCATTTTCGACGAGATATTATAAACTTAGACATTATGGAATCCACTGCAGCTGGTGAGAGATTCTCCGTTAATAACGCTGTTGACCCAGACCTAGGATCCAATTCAGTCAAAACATACCTTCTGAGCGAAAGTGAGCACTTTGACATAGAAATCCAAACCGGAAGAGACGGATCCAAATTTGCTGATTTAATATTAAAGACGGGTTTGGACCGAGAAAAGCAAGCAGTACACAATTTAATTCTCACTGCTGTGGATGGTGGAATCCCCACGCGCACTGGCACAGCCAGTATTGTTGTTGGTGTGGTAGACACGAATGACAACGCCCCAACTTTCGAAAAAGAACATTTTGACGTTAATATTATGGAAAACTCTCCAGTTGGATGTCTTGTTATAAAGCTGAATGCTAGAGATTTAGATGAAGGGACAAATGCCGAGATCGAATATACATATAGTCTGTACACTTCAGAAAAAACACAAGGATCGTTTAACCTGAATCCTTCCACTGGTGAAATAACAGTGAAGGGAATGATGAACTACGAAGACATTCAAACTTATGAAATGGAAATCATAGCAAGGGATAAGGCAGTCAACAGTTTATCAGGGCAGTGTAAAGTAAAAATCTCCGTAACAGATATGAATGATAATCACCCAGAAATATCCATCAAATCATTTAAAAGTCCGATCAAAGAAAATGAACCGATAGACACAGTGATAGCTGTAGTTAGTGTCAG
>NW_022288425.1:0-1747 GCF_004355925.1 Anarrhichthys ocellatus | reverse complement strand
CCCCCCCCAGACCAGACTTTGATGCATCCAGAGAGAAGCTGCAGAAGCTGGGGGAGGGAGAAGGATCCATGACCAAGGAGGAGTTCACCAAGATGAAGCAGGAGCTGGAGGCGTGAGTCACTGATGGCACCTATCTACCTACCGACCTATTTACCGATTTAACTACCCATCTACCGACATATCTACTGATTTAGTGACGTGCGGTGAGGTTTGTGGCTGGTGAGGCACTGACTCTTTCAGAGTCAGATTTACAAATATATGAACCCAATATAGAGTAGATTAAATCACCTTTCAATTGGCAGCTTGCACATTGACTACTGGTTGTTTTTCATATTTCATATCAGCATGCTTTACACACACATAGGTAAGGTACATATTTGATTCCTCCGGGAGCGTTTCAGAAGCGGAGCGCTTGTGGGCGCCACCCGCAAAAATTGCAAGATCCCGTGATGATCTGTGTAACAACCACGGATGTATAAAGAGAACAACAAACACATAGAAGGTTACTTTACCTGTCAGACGTGGATTTCGTCATATTTCCCTGTTTTTTGAGACATTTTTAAGCTTAGATATAGAATCTTCCTATTTTTACGGTCAAAGCAAAATATAAGAAGAAGAGAAGTGTAGAAGAAGAGCAACGGCAGAACAAGCATAAACCATTGAGGCAGAGGTACTGTTTACATCCCCTCTGTGCTTCTTCACTGCATTTTTAATGTCGGATCAGCAAGACTATGTATGTTCTACACATACGTGAAATACATTACATATTCAATGCAAAGAAAGGACTTATAATAACAGTGTCTACAAATATTACAGTGATGACAAACAATGAGAAAGCAAAAGACATGCGCTCAACCCAGTTAGTGAGGGATTGCACAATCTGAGGTGAGGCACAGCTCGCGTGTCTCCTCTGTTTGAACAGGGCATGCGCAGATTCAGCATTTATAAAAATGCTTGAAATTATTGGAATCATACAGAAATTACATTTATAGCACAGATCAATAGATCAGTGTTTTTCAACCTTTTGAGCCGCGGCACATTTTTTACATTAAAAAGATCCCGCGGCACACCAACAACCAACAACGTTACAAAATGACACCTTTCAGCATAATACTGCAGATATGCAGGGAGTCAAACTCAATCCCAGGGAGGGACACAATAAGAAATTGTGACTACGTTGAGGGCCAAATAGAGTCACCATGTAATAAACAGGACAGAAGGGATATTGGACAAAGTGCAAGAAGAATACATGTTGAGGTAGGCTACATTATTTTATGCATACGTACCAGAGCCAGATGTTTGGCATCTTTTCTTGGCTGCCAGTTCATTAATATCTGGGGTTAGGTTCTGTGGAAACCCTCAGGATGGAGTGAAGGTGTTCCTCTTCATCACAGAGAACAGCTGCTCACACAGGTATGTGCATCCAAACATGCAGAGCGTTTGAGCAGCATGTAGGCGGAGTTAAGGCATCGTTTCGGGGTGAAGCTTGGAAACTGTGCAGCGCCCTCAGAGTCACACTTTGCCTTGAGTGTCATTACACTGGAGGTCTATCAGCTCCACAGGTGCTCTTTACACCTCAACTGCAAACGGATTGCTGAGCAGTTCACATTTAAATTGCTGAGCTGCAAAGTCGGCAAATCGCAGAGTGAACTCTGTGCCAAGTGCACCCAGTTTATCAGCAACATGCTGTCAGGAACACAGCGGTGGAGACTTTTACTGCCTCACACATCTGTGATCACAGACATGT
>NW_022288424.1:0-1747 GCF_004355925.1 Anarrhichthys ocellatus | reverse complement strand
GACACGAGTGGCTCAGCGGCTTCCACTCTGCAGGTAAATTAAATCATGTTCAATTAAATACACAATATATGCTCCATACTTTATGAATAATCCCACAAATCAGAAGTTATTTGCCCCTTTCCTCCTGTGCCCAGACAGTGAAAATGTTATAATATGGAGGAAACGTGAATCGTGGTTGTTATTCAGGTAACTCTGTAAAGATCAGTGTTTCTCATCTACAAACCCCTAGCAACCTTGATACAGAAGTCAATGAAATCTATAATTTAAACACCGTTGTCATTTTTTCTACATTCATTCAATATTGTTATTACTTCCATGCATACCTTCTATGATGCTCAGAAGTATTGTCTTGCACTTTAGCGTCGCTGTTCCCCGGTTTAATGTCCTAAACGGTGATTATACAGGCGCCATGACAGTGTTTCATCCAGAGACAGACCGGACAAAAGCAGGTTGGACAGGTCCTGGTGCTGAACAGGGTTTAATGGATTTATTCCGCGCTCACGTGTCTTAATACAAGGTTTTTTTTTCTGATAAACATCCTAAAGGTGTATTATCTTTGGATATTTTTCATGCTGCATCTTTATGGACTCACTGAAAAGGAACATTTAATTAGCGGTGTAATGACAATGCATAACACTAGGAAGTCATGGAGGAGGTATGTGTCTGCGCTTTTGTTTATAGGTACTCTTGTGAACACGGTTATATCCGTCACTCATTATTCTATTCCCGAAGAATTGGAGGAAGGGTCGGTTGTCGCCAATTTAGCTTCTGATTTAGGTTTAGACGTGAAGACTCTGAGCAGGCGGAAGATGCGGTTAGACATCATATCTAGCAAACGATATCTGGATGTGAACAAAGAATCAGGGGAGCTTTACATCGTTGAGAGGATAGACAGAGAGTATCTCTGTGCAATAAAGACAACGACATGTTACCTAAAAATGGAGGCTATCGTGGAGGACCCGCAAAGAATATTTTACATCGAAATTGAGATAATGGATATCAATGACAACGCTCCTCATTTTCGACGAGATATTATAAACTTAGACATTATGGAATCCACTGCAGCTGGTGAGAGATTCTCCGTTAATAACGCTGTTGACCCAGACCTAGGATCCAATTCAGTCAAAACATACCTTCTGAGCGAAAGTGAGCACTTTGACATAGAAATCCAAACCGGAAGAGACGGATCCAAATTTGCTGATTTAATATTAAAGACGGGTTTGGACCGAGAAAAGCAAGCAGTACACAATTTAATTCTCACTGCTGTGGATGGTGGAATCCCCACGCGCACTGGCACAGCCAGTATTGTTGTTGGTGTGGTAGACACGAATGACAACGCCCCAACTTTCGAAAAAGAACATTTTGACGTTAATATTATGGAAAACTCTCCAGTTGGATCTCTTGTTATAAAGCTGAATGCCAGAGATTTAGATGAAGGGACAAATGCCGAGATCGAATATACATATAGTCTGTACACTTCAGAAAAAACACAAGGATCGTTTAACCTGAATCCTTCCACTGGTGAAATAACAGTGAAGGGAATGATGAACTACGAAGACATTCAAACTTATGAAATGGAAATCATAGCAAGGGATAAGGCAGTCAACAGTTTATCAGGGCAGTGTAAAGTAAAAATCTCCGTGACAGATATGAATGATAATCACCCAGAAATATCCATCAAATCATTTAAAAGTCCGATCAAAGAAAATGAACCGATAGACACAGTGATAGCTGTAGTTAGTGTCAG
>NW_022288423.1:0-1748 GCF_004355925.1 Anarrhichthys ocellatus | reverse complement strand
ATATACATATATACATATATACATATACATATACACATATACACATATACACACACATATACACACACACATCCATCAGTGGAGCCTCTGTCACATTTCAGATTTCTGAGTAACAAACTACAAAAAAACATTCTTGGTGGAGATCAAAAAAACAAAACTAAAGAAGAAGTGATGAAAGAGAAGCTGCTTTGAAGCCAGAAAGAATATAAAAGCCAGGAGGGATGAAGGAGTCATGAAGGAGGGCAGTTTCAGTTCTACAAACAAATGTTGATGTAAAACATCTCAGAGAACAAACGAAGGGGACTTGTTTACTGAAGGGACCCTGAGACCTGGTTTATCTGGGCCAGTAGATCTTGGTAGAGTCTCTCAAACCAATGTGGTATCAGGGGGTCCAGACCAAGAGACCTTCACTAACCCTTTATGAATCAGCCAGAAAAGAGTTGTAGCACCTCAACCAGGAAAGTGAAACCAACACCCCCTTATTGATCCAGACCTGGGAGGGGAGCTCACCGGCGAGCGTCCGGGCCTTGACACATGGGGCTCTACATGTGGGCCCACCACTCACTGGGATAGGCATTGCGGCAGGATGCAATGTGAGCCGGTTTGCAAGCCAAAAGCAGGGACATGGACTTGCGAACCCCTGGCATCAAAGACTGGATCTACAGACGTGGATCATCACCTCTCTGGTCGGTTCTAGACATAGTGGGGCGCTTAGCATTGGTTCTGGAACCAAACCCCTGGAGAGGGGCTGGACTCTAGCCCTTTCCAAAGATGCCCAAGGTAAGAGGTACCAGGCGGTCTGAGGATCCTCACGAGCCCCCGGCTGAGCAACCGCTGTGGGGGAGTTCACCCTGAGGAACAAGAGGGTCTATGAGCTCTATGAGACCGAGAGTCTCTTAGAGGAAGTCTCTGACTGTTTTTTGGGCTTCTGCACTGGACAGCAGCTCAGAGTACCTGGTGTTTTTGGAATCTCTGGGTGGTGTTCTGGAACAAGACTATGGAGAAGGACTTTTCGGCTGGCCTCAAGGAAGATGAGATACCCCCTGAGATGCTGAAGGTTCTGGACATTGTTGGGCAGTCTTGGCTGACATGTCTCTTCAGTGTTGCTTCAAGATCAGGACCAGTGCCTGTGGGGTGGTGGTTCCCAATTATCTGGGTCTCACACTTATCAGCCATAGATCAGAGTCAGAACCTGACTGAAGTCTGAGGTTCATGGTCCTCTGCTAAAAACCGGTGGATCGTTCCCTCCGTGTTGGTGAGTCGGTCCCTGCCCCAAGAGAAGGAGTTCAAGTATCTCAGGGTCTTGTTCACCAGTGAGGGGTAAAATGGTTGGGTATAGTGTCAGCAGTGATTCTCGTAGTCCTGGACTGCTGTGGTTCAGAGGGAGATTCTCCAGTCCATCTATTCAGACCCTCAGCGTTCGTCACGAAAATCCTTTCAGCAGCTGAGAGGATCTTCCTTCGTAGGGAGTCTGGACTCAGCCTTAGAGATAAGGAGAGAGGAGAAGAGACGAGACTCTGACCCTTCAAGTCTAAAGCTGGTTCTACATCTGATTAGGATCCTCCTGGACGCCTCCAATTTGGAAGGTTTTCTGGGCACGTCTAACTGGTAAGAGGGGCTCCCAGTAGACCCGGAACACTCTGGAGAGATCATACATCTCGTCTGGTCTTTGAACGCCTCGGGGTTCTGGAGTACCTACTGCCCCCCCCCCCCACAACCCGGCCAGAAAAGCTGAATCAGGAGATCGG
>NW_022288422.1:0-1749 GCF_004355925.1 Anarrhichthys ocellatus | reverse complement strand
GATTAAACTCACCGTTCCGTCTCTAAAGTCACAGATTAAACTCACCGTTCTGTCTCTAAATGATTGGATTTTTGTGTGTTCTCATCAGTTTTGTTGTTTGTCATTCATGAAGGATCACATAGAGATAAAGGTTTAAATAATAGGTGCTGGAGGCTCCTTACCTGGAGACTGCTGTGATTGGCTGAGTGATGTTGAGATTGGCCATGAAGCCTCGTTAAACTCTCGAGCTTCACGTTGGATGTTCCTCTGACCAGTCTGACCTTTGAAGTCCCTGGTGAAACACTGAAAAACACACAGTTAATACAGTTAAACTAGCTTGTCTCTCTTCAGCTATTAAAGTCTTTTATTGTCTTTCTTTGTTTTTTCTCATTGACAGCTTTTAGTTTTCTCGGTCAGATCACGAATGAAATGAAACTCACATCCACAGTTTGGCTGTCACTCGGGTGAACGACGACGGCCACCTCTCTCAGATGAAGAGGAGTTGTTCTGCGGCTGAACGAGTGGACCTCCCGCAGCAGGACTCTGGACACCACATCTCTGGGGAAGCGCAGGTTTCCCGTGCCGATGGCCGGGAACGACAGCGACGTCATCCGTTGATTCTCAGCCTCGTTCAGACAAAATCTGATGATGGACACCAACTCCTGAGACAAGGAGACGACACACGGGAGACGAGGAGTGGAATAAACTCTTATTAGCTTATTAGGTTCAATGAATAGACCTTTGACTGGAAGGTTGTTGGTTCAAATTCCCCCTGAACTACAGATCACATGTTGTGGAGCAGCAGTGAGATGCTCATTTACTGAAGTACGGTCCATAAATGCACATTTGAGGAACTTGGACTTGAAGTGTAACTTAACCCCCAGTTCTGAGCCTAAAGCGTGATTTATGCTTGCCGCATCCGCGAGAGTCCGCGAGTCTCCGCCCACATTTTCTATCTACTCACAAAGATGGGCGGAGAAAAAGGAGAACTTTGAGGAGCTTTGAGAATGTCGGTTCTGTTCGGTTTCCTCACAGAAAGTATAACCGAGGCTTTAGTCCACCCTAAGCATCATTTTGAAAAATGCAGAAATAAAGTAGGTAAGGGCTCTGATGAAGCCAAATCCACTTAATCCACTTCATGACGTAGACTCGTCCCAAACGGTCGACTCTATCTCAGAATGGATCTTGATAATGATTTAAAACAGTAGACGTCGTTTAGAGACATTTTCAAACATGAGATGATGATTTCTATAGATTTGGAAAGAAATGTCAATATTAACAACATTATGCAGTTACTCTGCATTTTTGTTTTAAGGCTGATTTTGATGTTAAACATGTCAGGGTGTTTTTGAATGAGGTTTCCTCCTCTGTAGTCCGTATCCGATGCTCAAAACATACATTTCCCATCAGCCCCTCACCTCCTCTGCCTGGCCGCCTCCGTTGTCCCAAGGCGGGCAGACGGCGTGAAAGACTTTCTGACACTTGAGGTTGAAGCCGTCGGTGACGATGATGTCGCCGTACGGCAGCGCGGACGCCCCGGCTTCAGACCAAACAGCTGACTGCAGGCCGGACCCGGCCTCCTGCAGGAGGGCTTTGGACACGGCTCCCTGTTTCAGGTTCATGTCCTCCGACATGGTGTTGACGATGGCGTCAGTCTGTTGACCCAAAATCACGCTGAAGTTTAGGACAACAACTGAAAGGACCAGATGGTTAATTCAAGACAAGTCTAAGGTTATTTAAGTAAAATACAATAATATTTAATTTAAGTAA
>NW_022288420.1:0-1750 GCF_004355925.1 Anarrhichthys ocellatus | reverse complement strand
AACCAGAGGAGTCGCCCCCTGGTGGTCACTAGAGAGAATGCAGGTTTAACACATGAAGCTTTGACTTCACTTTCTGAACTGAAGGTTGCCGCCTGAAAGAAAAGAAAGAGACTGGAGGGAAATAACAGAAGTTACTGGAGTTTCTGGTGATTATGTAACGAACGAACACTTGGTGTTTTGGCATTTTGGTGCAAATAAATACCATCCCGTAGTCAGATTCGTACACATGATGGAAATGAACCAAACTTTGTAAGCCCAGAGAAGGAGAAGACATTACATTTTGTGTGTAATTCTGTAGATATCATCACTGTCACAACTGTCTCTGGCTCCAGCGTTAGTGAAGCTATAAAACTGGTAATATATGGATGAGTTCATAGAGAGGGGATCTGAGTGTCTGTCTCCTCGGGGACGTTTCTGTCTCTGATCCTCTTTGTTAGCTTCGCTTGGAGCGTCTCAGCGAGGACCGATTTATCCGAGTCCAATCAGACCGAACTGGAGCTTCTGAGTCCTTCTAGTGTTAAATTGGATGAACTTGCAACAACACAAACCCCATTCTGAGATCCATAAAACTTCACCGCTCAGCCAACCCGCAGAGGAATATGAATAAACACAATAAAAGTGGTGACCTGATTTCTTTCATTATTTGGGGGGTTATGATTAGAAAGAAGGTGCACTAACACTAAATATATTTAACAAAATATTTATGCAGGAATAACGTCACATTCCCTTTTCGTTTTTAAGGGAAATTAAGATAAACATTGAAAGTATTAAATGTGTAAATTACAAAATAAGACACCCTGAAAATAATAGTTAGACAGAGCAAAGGGAGGGGCCCAAATAACACGTGACATATTACTGTAAATATGAAGATAAACTGTACAGTGACACAACAATAAGTAAATCCTTTTTTTGGGGATATTATATCTTAAATCTGTGTGTGGGTGCCATTTCTATCTTTCTAAAAAGAGCTATTTATCAGGTGACTCTGCCTTCAACTCTGTGTGAAGCCTTTACACATCTGGGGCGTTTTTTCATGCGATTGATACATTTTTTTCTGACTGTTTTTGTCATGAATACTTTAAAACAGAATGCAGATATTGCATGACATTAAAGATGCATTTTTCTGAGCTTTTGCACCGTGAATAAAGACATAAAGGCTGAAGAATATTACTCAACTCAAGCCTACAGTATTATGTATCTCAAGTATTGCAATTGTCACAAAAGATCTCTTTTGACTGTTAATCTCTTTGCACTCGAGAATCCAGTTAAGAACTGGTCCCTTTGGAGCTCTGCACGGTCAGACACCGGCCCACACGAGAGAGCTGCTGCAGCCTCATGGGACAGCGAGTCTCTGAGGTCTTCTGATCTCTGAACTTGTTGGTTGGACACCTTTGAAAAGTAATTTGTGACTCACCTGTTCAGACTCGCTTTTTATCTCTCGCCTCTTCTTGTGACACACTTTGTGACGTCTGAACCATAAAAGGTTACAACAAACAGCACCGTTGTAGTTCAGACGTCACAAAGTACGCACGCAATATAAAAATAATGAATAACATTTTTTTTTCTTGATATCGTTTTTGCATTTTAGCCAAATCGATCACATAAATCTATCAGTTTGTGTTTGAGACTTCAGATATAGATGAGCTCTCCCTGTGGGACGCAGAGGAGCCTCCACTGTCATCTGATGCCAACCATGACAGATGCACACACACACACACACACACACACACACACACACACACACACACAC
>NW_022288419.1:1519-1751 GCF_004355925.1 Anarrhichthys ocellatus | reverse complement strand
CTCATAACATTGCTTGCGCTCTCTCCCTCCCTCCCTCTCTCTCTCTCTCTCTCTCTCTCTCTCATAACATTGCTTGCACGCTCTCTCTCTCCCTCTCATAACGTTGCTGACTGGCTGTTCAGCAGAAGCCCTGAAGATGTAGGTTAGATCACAGGCATCGCTGCACCGGACCTACATAAAGACGTGTGTGTGTGTGTGTGTGTGTGTTTGTCAAAGAGTGTTAAGTGGAGTT
>NW_022288419.1:0-1419 GCF_004355925.1 Anarrhichthys ocellatus | reverse complement strand
TGCAGACAAATGTGCTCAGTAATAATGTCTCCTCGACACACACCCCCCCCCTCTCTCCCTCCCTCTCCCCCTCTCTCTCTCTCTCTCTCTCATAACATTGCTTGCACGCTCTCTCTCTCCCTCTCATAACGTTGCTGACTGGCTGTTCAGCAGAAGCCCTGAAGATGTAGGTTAGATCACAGGCATCGCTGCACCGGACCTACATAAAGACGTGTGTGTGTGTGTGTGTGTGTTTGTCAAAGAGTGTTAAGTGGAGTTGAAGCTTGTAGTGCTGTGTGTCCAAGATGTGCATATCTCGTCCCCCCCCCCCCAAGGGAGTGTGTGTGTGTGTGTGTGTGTGTGTGTGTGTGTGTGTGTGTGTGTGTGTTCACATCTGTGCTGTCTGATAGTCGCTGCTGGGCACAATGTTGCAGACAAATGTGCTCAGTAATAATGTCTCCTCGACACACACGCACCTGGACATCTGTAAAAAGGTTGTGCTAGTAATGAACTTAATCAGGCTAAAAAAGGCTTTACTGTCCGAGCTAGTAAAGCCGTGTGAGATGACTCAATGAATCCTCTTTGGCAACATCCAAACAGAAAGCAATCACCGCCGCACTTAAAGCTATCATAGTACCTGTACACGCCAATCCTTTCAAAAGGTAGCTAATCCAATGACATCATCTAAGAGACATTCATTATTAATTTATCCATCCATCCATCCATGCATTTTCCTCCGCTTATCCGGGGTCGGGTCGCGGTGGCAACAGGCCAAGCAGGCTGACCCAGACCTCCCTCTCACCGGCAACATGTTCCAGCTCATTCTGGGGGATCCCGAGGCGTTCCCAGGCCAGCTGGGAGATGTAATCCCTCCAGCGTGTTCTGGGTCTTCCCCGGGGAATTTAATCAGATGAAATATGCCCTTTATATTACATTAAACTCGACTCACTCACAGGATCTATGCATTACTAGTTTGTGGGGTGTATAATGACAGTGAGGTAAAGGTCAGGATGAGGGGCTAGGGAATGCATTGTGTCAAGTATACAAGTACAGGCTTGCGTGTGTGTGTGTGTGTGTGCTTACCCATCTGCAGCTCGTTGATGGTTTCCACCAGTGACCAGTCTGGACTGTAACCACAGTGAGATTTCTCCAGCAAACTGTCCAAAACCTGCAGAACAGGACACACTGAGCATTACACTGAACTGACTAATGATGCTACCCACTGTACGCCAGTGTAACACCCACTGTACGTCGGTGTAATACCTACTGTACGCCAGTGTAACACCTACTGTGCGCCGGTGTAACACCTACTGTGCGCCGGTATAACACCTACTGTGCGCCGGTGTAACACCTACTGTACACGGGTGTAACACCTACTGTGCGCCGGTGTAACACCTACTGTGCGCAGGTGTAATACCTACTGTGCGCAGGTGTAATACC
>NW_022288418.1:0-1751 GCF_004355925.1 Anarrhichthys ocellatus | reverse complement strand
TTGATTTTGTGAAAGTAAACATACTTTCAAAGATTTTCTTCAAAATAGTGCCTCAGGACAGTGTTATGATGTGATTTTCATGAATATCTGCAGCGTTCAGCACTTTACTGCCTAGAGATGCACTTGCATTTCTTTATGCTCTAAAAAGACGTTTCAGGCACAGAGGAGGCTAAAAGTTGATTTTGTGAAAGTAAACATAGTTTCAAAGATTTTCTTCAAAAAAGGTTCTCAGGACAGTTGATTTCACAGTCTGTCATTTTCATAGATATCTGCAGCTTTCAGCACTTTACAGGCTAGGGATGCATTTTCACTTTTTATGGTCTTAAAATACGTTTCAGGCAGAGAGGAGGCCAAAACTTGATTTTGTGAAAGTAAACATAGTTTCAAAGATTTTCTTCAAAGAAGTGCATCAGGACAGTTGATTTCACAGTCCGATGTCATTTTCATGAATATCTGTAGCTTTCAGCACTTCACTGCCTGGAGATGCATTTTCACTTTTTATGCTCTAAAAAGACGTTTCAGGCAGAGAGGACTCCAAAAGTTGATTTTGTGAAAGTAAACATACTTTCAAAGATTTTCTTCAAAGAAGTGCATCAGGACAGTTGATTTCACAGTCCGATGTCATTTTCATGAATATCTGTAGCTTTCAGCACTTCACTGCCTGGAGATGCATTTTCACTTTTTATGGTCTTAAAAGACGTTTCAGGCAGAGAGGAGGCCAAAAGTTGATTTTGTGAAAGTAAACATACTTTCAAAGATTTTCTTCAAAATAGTGCCTCAGGACAGTGTTATGATGTCATTTTCATGAATATCTGTAGCTTTCAGCACTTTACTGCCTAGAGATGCATTTTCACTTTTTATGGTCTTAAAAGACGTTTCAGGCAGAGAGGAGGCTAAAACTTGATTTTGTGAAAGTTACCATAGTTTCAAAGATTTCTTCAAAGAAGTGCATCAGGACAGTTGATTTCACAGTCTGATGTCATTTTCATGAATATCTGCAGCTTTCAGCACTTTACTGCCTAGAGATGCATTTTCACTTTTTATGGTCTTAAAAGACGTTTCAGGCAGAGAGGAGGCTAAAACTTGATTTTGTGAAAGTTACCAAAGTTTCAAAGATTTCTTCAAAGAAGTGCATCAGGACAGTTGATTTCACAGTCTGATGTCATTTTCATGAATATCTGCAGCTTTCAGCACTTTACTGCCTAGAGATGCATTTTCACTTTTTATGGTCTTAAAAGACGTTTCAGTCAGAGAGGAGGCCAAAACTTGATTTTGTGAAAGTAAACATACTTTCAAAGATTTTCTTCAAAATAGTGCCTCAGGACAGTGTTATGATGTCATTTTCATGAATATCTGTAGCTTTCAGCACTTTACTGCCTAGAGATGCATTTTCACTTTTTATGGTCTTAAAAGACGTTTCAGGCAGAGAGGAGGCCAAAACTTGATTTTGTGAAAGTTACCATAGTTTCAAAGATTTCTTCAAAGAAGTGCATCAGGACAGTTGTTTTCACAGTCTGATGTCATTTTCATGAATATCTGCATCTTTCAGCACTTTACTGCCTAGAGATGCATTTTCTTTTTTTTATGGTCTTAACAGACGTTTCAGGCAGAGAGGAGGCCAAAAGTTGATTTTGTGAAAGTAAACATACTTTCAAAGATTTTCTTCAAAATAGTGCCTCAGGACAGTGTTATGATGTCATTTTAATGAATATCTGTAGCTTTCAGCACTTTACTGCCTAGAGATGCATTTT
>NW_022288417.1:0-1752 GCF_004355925.1 Anarrhichthys ocellatus | reverse complement strand
TGCAGATATTCATGAAAATCACATTAAACCACATCAAACTGTGAAATCAACTGTCCTGAGGCCCTTGTTTGAACAATATCTTTGAAACTATGTTTACTTTCACAAAATCAACTTTTGGCCTCCTCTGTGCCGGAAAGATCTTTTAAGACCATTAAAAATGAAAATGCATCTCTCGGCAGTGAAGTGCTGAAAGCTGCAGATATTCATGAAAATCACATCAGACTGTGAAATCAACTGTCCTGAGGCCCTTCTTTGAACAATATCTTTGAAACTATGTTTACTTTCACAAAATCAACTTTTGGTCTCCTCTGTGCCGGAAAGATCTTTTAAGACCATTAAAAATGAAAATGCATCTCTAGGCAGTGAAGTGCTGAAAGCTGCAGATATTCATGAAAATCACATCAAACTGTGAAATCAACTGTCCTGAGGCCCTTGTCTGAAGAAAATCTTTGAAACTATGTTTACTGTCACAAATCAAGTTTTGGGGGGGGGAACTGCTAACCCGGACGGAGGACATCGTCGGGCGGTGGAAAGAGCACTTTGAGGAACTCCTAAACCCGACCAACATGTCCTCTGCAGAGGAGGCAGCGCCTGAGGACCTAGGGGGAGGCTCACCCATATCCCTGGCAGAGGTCGCTGAGGTAGTTAAAAAGCTCCTTGGTGGCAAGGCGCCGGGGGTGGATGAGATCCGCTCTGAGATGCTGAAGGCGCTGGACATAGTTGGGCTGTCCTGGCTGACACGCCTCTTCAATGTCGCATGGGGGTCGGGATCAGTGCCCATGGAATGGCAGACCGGGGTGGTGGTTCCCATCTTCAAAAATGGGGACCGGAGAGTGTGCTCGAATTACCGGGGTATCACACTACTCAGCCTCCCGGGGAAGGCTTATGCCAGGGTGCTGGAAAGGAGGCTCCGACCGCTTGTCGAACCTCAGATTCAAGAGGAACAGTGCGGATTCCGTCCCGGCCGTGGAACAGTGGACCAGCTCTTTACCCTCGCAAGACTACTGGAGGGGTTCTGGGAGTTTGCCCAACCAGTCTACATGTGCTTTGTGGACTTGGAGAAGGCTTTCGACCGGGTCCCTCGGGGGGTCTTGTGGGGGGTGCTGCGGGAGTATGGGGTGCCGGACCCGTTACAACGAGCGATCCGGTCTCTGTACGACTGCAGTAGGAGCTGTGTCCGCATTCTCGGCAATAAGTCAGACACGTTCCCGGTGGGTGTTGGCCTCCGCCAGGGCTGCCCTTTGTCACCGGTCCTGTTCGTGATTTTCATGGACAGGATATCTAGGCGCAGCCTGGGGGCGGAGAACGTCAGTCTCGGGGGTCTCGGGATCGCTTCTCTGCTATTTGCAGATGATGTGGTCCTGTTAGCCTCCTCGGATCGTGACCTCCAGCATTCACTGGGGCGGTTTGCAGCCGAGTGTGAAGCGGCGGGGATGAGAGTTAGCACCTCCAAATCTGAGGCCATGGTTCTCTGCCGGAAACCGGTGGATTGCTCCCTCCAGGTGGGGACGGAGTGCCTACCTCAAGCGAAGGAGTTGAAGTATCTCGGGGTCTTGTTCACGAGTGAGGGTAAGATGGAGCGGGAGATCGACAGACGGATCGGTGCAGCTGCAGCAGTAAAGCAGGCGTTGCACCGGACCGTCTTGGTGAAGAGGGAGCTGAGCCGGAAGGCAAAGCTCTCAATTTACCACTCGGTCTACGTTCCTACCCTCACCTATGGTCACGAACTCTGGGTCGTGACCGAAAGGACAA
>NW_022288416.1:881-1752 GCF_004355925.1 Anarrhichthys ocellatus | reverse complement strand
CACTTTTGGCCTCTTCCAAGCCTGAAACGTCTTTTAAGAGCATAAGAAGGCTGAGAATGTACCTTAAACCAGTAAAGGTGTTTAAAAAGAAGGTTATAATGAAAACATCATGAAACTGTGAAATCTGTTGTCCTGCGCCAACTGTTTTGAAGGATATCTTTGAGACAATGTTTACTTTCACAAAATCCACTTTTTCAAAGAAAATCTTTGAATCTTACTTTCACTAAATCCACTTTTTTGAAGAAAATCTTTGAAACTATGTTACTTTCACAAAATCCGGTTTTGGCCTCTTCCCAGCCTGAAATATCTTTTAAGAGCATAAGAAGGCTGAGAATGTACCTGAAACCAGTAAAGGTGTTTAAAAAGCAGGTTCTAATGAAAACATCATGAAACTGTGAAATCATCTGTCCTAAGCCAACTGCTTTGAAGGATATCTTTGAAACTATGTTACATTCACAAAATCCGGTTTTGGCCTCTTCCCAGCCTGAAACATCTTTTAAGAGCATAAGAAGGCTGAGAATGTACCTTAAACCAGTAAAGGTGTTTAAAAAGCAGGTTTTAATGAAAACATCATGAAACTGTGAAATCAGCTGTCCTGCGTCAACTGTTTTGAAGGATATCTTTGAAACTATGTCACTTTCACAAAATCCACTTTTGGCCTCTTCCAAGCCTGAAACGTCTTTTAAGAGCATAAAAGGCTGAGAATGTACCTTAAACCAGTAAAGGTGTTCAAAAAGCAGGTTCTAATAAAAACATCATGAAACTGTGAAATCTGTTGTCCTGTGCCAACTCTTTTGAAGGATATCTTTGAAACTATGTTTACTTTCACAAAATCCACTTTTTCGAAGAAATTCTTTGAAACTATGTTACT
>NW_022288416.1:0-871 GCF_004355925.1 Anarrhichthys ocellatus | reverse complement strand
CACTTTTGGCCTCTTCCAAGCCTGAAACGTCTTTTAAGAGCATAAGAAGGCTGAGAATGTACCTTAAACCAGTAAAGGTGTTTAAAAAGAAGGTTATAATGAAAACATCATGAAACTGTGAAATCTGTTGTCCTGCGCCAACTGTTTTGAAGGATATCTTTGAGACAATGTTTACTTTCACAAAATCCACTTTTTCAAAGAAAATCTTTGAATCTTACTTTCACTAAATCCACTTTTTTGAAGAAAATCTTTGAAACTATGTTACTTTCACAAAATCCGGTTTTGGCCTCTTCCCAGCCTGAAATATCTTTTAAGAGCATAAGAAGGCTGAGAATGTACCTGAAACCAGTAAAGGTGTTTAAAAAGCAGGTTCTAATGAAAACATCATGAAACTGTGAAATCATCTGTCCTAAGCCAACTGCTTTGAAGGATATCTTTGAAACTATGTTACATTCACAAAATCCGGTTTTGGCCTCTTCCCAGCCTGAAACATCTTTTAAGAGCATAAGAAGGCTGAGAATGTACCTTAAACCAGTAAAGGTGTTTAAAAAGCAGGTTTTAATGAAAACATCATGAAACTGTGAAATCAGCTGTCCTGCGTCAACTGTTTTGAAGGATATCTTTGAAACTATGTCACTTTCACAAAATCCACTTTTGGCCTCTTCCAAGCCTGAAACGTCTTTTAAGAGCATAAAAGGCTGAGAATGTACCTTAAACCAGTAAAGGTGTTCAAAAAGCAGGTTCTAATAAAAACATCATGAAACTGTGAAATCTGTTGTCCTGTGCCAACTCTTTTGAAGGATATCTTTGAAACTATGTTTACTTTCACAAAATCCACTTTTTCGAAGAAATTCTTTGAAACTATGTTACT
>NW_022288415.1:1417-1752 GCF_004355925.1 Anarrhichthys ocellatus | reverse complement strand
ATACATACATACATATATATATACACATATACATACATACATATATATATACACATATACATACATACATATATATATACACATATACATACATACATATATACACATATACATACATATATATATACACACATATATACATATATATATACACACATATATACATATATATATACACACATATATACACACACACATATATACACATATATACACACACACATATATACACATATATACATACACATATATACATATATACATACACATATATACATACACATATATACATATATACATACACATATATACATATATACATACACATATATACA
>NW_022288415.1:0-1407 GCF_004355925.1 Anarrhichthys ocellatus | reverse complement strand
ACATATATACATACACATATATACATATATACATACACATATATACATATATACATACACATATATACATACATATATATATATATATTAGTGCTGGGCAAGTTATCGCGTTAACACATTCATTAATTAACGGCGACAATTATTTTATCGCGCGTTAACGCATTTTTTATATTTATTAGAATTTCTTTTATTTTTTTTATTTTTTAATTGAAAGACAAGAGACAATACATAGACATAACAACAAGAGGATGACAAGAACAGTGGGATAAAAGCCACCAACCATCCTATAGTCAGCAATGTTAGTGCACCTATATGCTGACATTCACGGTAAACGCATTTAAACGGCACAGATCGGGAGCGAGCGAAGGACTTTGAAAGTGAGCGGAAAGATTAACGTGAGACAACATCCGGTTTCTTCAGACGAACATCCAGTTTTCAGAATAAGATGCCAACAAAGTATGAATTATATTCACATTAAGTATAAAACATGCTACCTGCATCTCCTGAACCAAATGTTATTGCCCTTTTGTTCATATAGCAGTACTTTTAAAATAAAAGTGCGCAATACACTACTTTTGAATTCATTATTGAACTTTGCCATAACAATGAGATTAATCGCGATTAAATATTTTAATCGTTGCCCAGCACCAATATATATTCATATATACTCTAACCCCACCTCCAAAGCCTCACCTGAACACGAATGTCTGCATGTTCTCGTTGGGGTAGGCGTTGCCCTGAGCTATGAGTGGGACGGCCACCCTGAGACCGGCCCCCTCCAGGACCAGGTCCTCCGCCGACAGACGGGTGTCGCGCCGGTCCACCCGGAAACTCAGACTCAGGTTCTGTCCATAGCTCAGCATCTGGTTCCCCAAAAACTTCTCTGTGATGCACAAAACAAACACACAAACACACAAACAGCTGGATATCAATGCTCTACTTTGCAATGTTGTCAGTACTTCTTTTATACTTAATAATTGTTATTCTATTGTTCTAATATGTTTATTTTATTGTTATTCCTTTGTGATTAATAAAGTTCTGTTTTATCTTAACTTATATTATATTTTATTATCTTACGACCGACAGACGGCTGAGAAGGCTACTCTGACCAGTTAGCATCAAGGTAACGTGTTTGATTGGACAAAGTGTGTGTGTGTGTGTCTGAAGGTGTGTGTGTCTGTAGGTGTGTGTGTCTGAAGGTGTGTGTGTCTGTAGGTGTCTGTGTCTGTAGGTGTGTGTGTGTATGTAGGTGTGTGTGTGTCTGTAGGTGTGTATGTCTGAAGGTGTGTGTGTGTCTGAAGGTGTGTGTGTGTGTCTGAAGGTGTGTGTGTGTGTCTGAAGGTGTGTGTGTGTGTCTGTAGGTGTGTGTGTCTGTAGGTGTGTGTGTCTGAAGGTGTGTGTGTGTGT
>NW_022288414.1:0-1752 GCF_004355925.1 Anarrhichthys ocellatus | reverse complement strand
ATATATATATATATATATATATATATATATATATATATAAAGAAATAAACCTAAACAACACCTACTAACAACTAAATCCTACGGTCTAATCCCGTTTATTTCCATGGAGGGACTTAGGACCCAGGGGAATGTAGGTGAAGGAAACAGGAAGTGACGGAACGGAAGACACGCCACACAAACAGCTGTTCACCGCTCGCTGGCCGGCTGTTTCTTTTCAGCGTTAATTAATTAATGCTTTAACGTGAAAACAAAAAATACCGCGATATACCGTGAAACCGCCAGAATCTTACAAAATACCGTGATATGCATTTTTGGTCATACCGCCCAGGCCTAACTCAGATACTGTCAGAAATACTCACATAATATCAGTAATACTTACATACTGTTAATAATACTCAGATATTGTCAGTAATATTCACACTCAAATGTAGTCAAGTAAAAAGTACAGAAATGAGTTGGAGTGAAGTAGAAAGTACTCCAGCAAAGTGCAAGTACCTCAAAGTTTTACTTGATTAGATGTACTTGACAGTATACAGTATCTTTAACTTGTGCACTCACTACAGAACTTCCCCAGCAGCTTTCATTGAACATTAAATATCATTTTTTTAAATCGGTCTATAAAGTGCTTCAGGCATCACTTCCTCCTCTTCTTCAGCTTCTGAACACTTTCAGAGTGACACATCTGTACAGAGTACTCTGTGTACAACCAAATACCCTGAAGTGTATTGTAACATAAACCGTTGTTCATGTTTATGACTAAACTGCATCATAAATACATTTATTAAAACATGTTGAATGAGCATCATGTAACGTTTCCCTGTTTATGTGAAGTAGTGACTCATCGCTGTGGTATTTAGGATCTCTGATGACTCACCGTATCCTCCTAAAATATTCCTGATATTTCATATTTAACGTTCATACTCTGCAGGCAATTCATGAAGTAAAGCAAATGCAGAAAGTTTCCATCAGAATATGATATATTAATAATGCAGTAAAAATAATGCTTACAATACTACAACTACTACAGGAGCCATTAGTTATGTCTGTGTATTATATGTTTGAATTAGGAGCCTCTTTCAGGTTGACCAGGGGTGGCAGTGTGCATTAGTGTGGCAGGTAGTTATATATATACGGGGCACAGGTGCAACAGAGGTGATGATGCATCGGTGACGGGGAGATTATACGGTTTCTACCGCAAACCAGACACACCAGAGGGAGACAGGAAGCTAAGTGCTATCAAGTTGTATTATCATCTGTGAACTCTAATTAAACGGGAACTTCACCCAAAGATACGAAAAGCCTGGAATCTTTATGTCTAAGCGAGTAAGGAAACACGATCTTCTCCCGCACCCAGCCGAGTGGCTAGTACAGGAATCAGTACTACTACTACTGATAATAGTACAAATCCCTGTCTTTGTATTCGATGATGTTTATAGTATTGTGGTTTGTTTAAGGGTACTTTTCTGTACTTTTACTTCTCTCTGCTGCTCCCACACAGATGAGTCACGGTTTACCAAATCTTTACAGGAGAGTGTGTGTGTGTGTGTGTGTGTGTGTGTGTACTAAATGTGTGTATTTATATAATATCTCTATACAACATCTGTATGAATAACATCTGTATAATATTTCTGTGATAAGTATTTTGTTTTTTTCCATGAGATAATTTATGGCCTGCAAGTATTCTGCCCCCCCCCGCCCCCGCCCTTCCTCCCGGGCACCCCGCCCCTCCCACTTATCCAAACGAGCCCATCC
>NW_022288413.1:1497-1753 GCF_004355925.1 Anarrhichthys ocellatus | reverse complement strand
TCACCCTCTCATTCTCACCCTCTCACCCTCTCATTCTCACCCTCTCACCCTCTCATTCTCACCCTCTCATCCTCAACCTCTCATTCACACCCTCTCATCCTCACCCTCTCACCCTCACCCTCTCATTCTCTCCCTCTCACCCTCTCATCCTCGCCCTCTCATCCTCGCCCTCTCATTCTCGCCCTCTCACCCTCTCCCTCTCATTCTCTCCCTCTCATTCTCGCCCTCTCACCCTCTCCCTCTCATTCTCTCCCTC
>NW_022288413.1:0-1397 GCF_004355925.1 Anarrhichthys ocellatus | reverse complement strand
CCCTCTCATCCTCGCCCTCTCATCCTCGCCCTCTCACTATCACCCTCTCACTCCCTCTTTCCCTCCATCCCTCCATCCCTCCACTGATGGTTCTGGACCAGGAGTATCCAGAGTGCACTGCTCCTCTGCTGGGCGCTCTGCTCCCTCAGTCCGTCCCGTCAGGTCAGAACACCTGTAATCACAGCTCACTGCTGAAGCTCCCTGAGCTCGTCTCCTCACGGTGAGGCGGTTGATTAAACTGCTGCTGGTCCGTGTGAAGAGAACTCACTGTTACTACTACTCACTACTACTCACTACAAGAAAGGAAGTCTGTCAGCGGGGGGGGGGGGGGCGACAAGATGTTTGTTGCTTCTATAAAACATAGATCTGTCATCACAGCTCGCAGATAATACGTTGAATTGGTAATTTCCACAGAGAAGCTCCCGGAGGAGGAAACTCTTCTTTGATTGGTTAGCAGTGATCAGACTTCATTGTACGCGTCTTTTAGCAGAACTTCAAGTTAAGCCTCCAGAGCTTTAAAGTGCGTGAACATTGTGTTTCTACAGAGCCTCCAACGCTCATCATCAGCTCCATGCGGCTCAGCAATACCAACAGAACACCGCGGAACAGATTAAAACAGAAGCAAGCAACACCTGCTTCCTCCAGGAGTGTAGATCAGGCAGAGCTCATTTCATCTCACTGTCTTGTTGTAAAGAGTGTGTGTTTAATCAAACTAACAAATGGAGGCATGTTGCCACCATATTCCCACTGAACCCGGGGGTGTGGTCCAGCAGAGGCTACATCCACCATGTCCAGTTCACCTCAATAGCTCAACACCACCAATCTCTTTAATGCAGCCTCTCGAGGGACGTGCAGGCAACACACTCGGGGGGAGGACGCAGGAATGTGAGATGAAGACGGCTGCAGGGTGAGGAAGAGGAGATCTTTCCTCTTCTTGGAAAGAAAAAGGTGGCTGAGGGGTCACAGCGGTTATTGAGTCTCTTCACTCACGCTTGAGAAGTCAAGGAACAAAGAAAAGAAGGGAGGAAACAAGAGAGTGTGTGTGTGTGTGTGTGTGTGTGCGTGTGTGTGCGTGCTGAGTGACAAGTGTGATGAGGTGGTGAGGTTGGCAGGCGCTGTCTGGATTGTGTCCGATATATCAAATCAGAGGCTGTGCAGGAACGGAGGCGTCAAGGGAAGGAAGGAAGGAGGGAAGGAGGGATCTGATATACTATATATATATTTAATAACAAATAAATGTAAAAGAATAAAACGTGTAGTTGATCTTTGTATTCAATTTAGTTATAAAATTACTAAACTATTGTTTAGTTAGTTCATTTTAATATTATTCTAATTTATTGTATATTTTGTGCATTTTTATATTTAATATTTATTTTTAAGTGTCTGTCTGTCTGTCT
>NW_022288412.1:0-1745 GCF_004355925.1 Anarrhichthys ocellatus | reverse complement strand
AGTTTATTTGTGTCTATTTGTAGTTTATTTGTGTCTCTTTGTGGTTTTGTGTCTCTTTGTAGTTTATTTGTGTCTCTTTGTAATTTATTTGTGTCTCTTTGTAGTTTATTTGTGTCTCTTTGTAATTTATTTGTGTCTCTTTGTAGTTTATTTGTGTCTATTTGTAGTTTATTTGTGTCTCTTTGTGGTTTATTTGAGTCTCTTTGTAGTTTATTTGTGTCTATTTGTAGTTTATTTGTGTCTATTTGTAGTTTATTTGT
The DNA here is from genome assembly GCF_004355925.1 of Anarrhichthys ocellatus. Taxonomy (NCBI): domain Eukaryota; kingdom Metazoa; phylum Chordata; class Actinopteri; order Perciformes; family Anarhichadidae; genus Anarrhichthys; species Anarrhichthys ocellatus. The sequence goes on along the minus strand of NW_022288412.1, from coordinate 1,485 downwards.
GTCTCTTTGTAGTTTATTTGAGTCTCTATAGTGGTTTTGTGTGTCTTTGTGGTTTTGTGTCTCTCTATAGTGGATTTGTGTCTCTTTGTAATCACGTTGAGTCTCTTTGTGATCGTTTTAGAGGCAAAAAAACAACTTAGTTACTTTAAAGAAATCTAGTTTAAAATAACTACAGAGGTGTTGTGTTACAGTACTCAGGTTAGGTAACAGAAACTTTAAAGTTGACATGAGGAATGAACAGCGATCTCCTGGCTGGTATAGATCTCTGTTTGTAGGACCCTCCCCCCCCGTGTGGGTTTTTCAGTCTTTCTACTTCCTTGTTTCCTTGTTTCCTTGACGTCGACGATCATTTTTTCGTAGCTGTAGCTTCGAATGCTGGACGAGACCGTCCTGACCCCGAACCAGCAGCAGTTGAACCTTTGGAAAGCACCCACCTCCATCTGGAACGTGTCTCTGGTTCCTCCGGTCGAAATGAGTTCTCACAAAGTTCTTGGTCTTCTGAAATAAAAGCAGTAAATGTCCTGTTAGTAAAGTGCAGATGAGACTGCATGTCTTTAGTTCTGCAGGTATTGAGTCATGAATCAAAGTATTGACACATTAGAATGTGGACCTGATGAAGAGTCTGAGGACCAGTAACTGTGTGTATTTGATCATGAGTGTAACTGTGATGCTGCAGCTGTCTCTGAGGTTAGAAGTTAACTTGTGGCAATAACAGAACTTTCATGTCCTTTTTCCTTTCATTATTAATTATAAACTGCTCGATATAAAAGATCATTTGTAAAAACAGAGATGAAATTATCGGGTGATTCATACGGCGCTGACATTTTATTCCGTTTTGAGGCAAGTCACACGGCCCTCTCGGCTCCGCTGTAATAAATGTAGCATTAAATCTCCTTTTACAGTCTCATTTGTCTTCCTCTGAACGCACCGTGAGGCCTTTTGCTGAATCACCCAATATCCTGGGATTTTACAGCATCAGTTGACATCCATTAGCAGCCTGTGTGGGGGGGGGGGGGGGGCTCAGATAGATCTGATCCTTGACCTGGCTGGTCCAACCGATTAGACCTCTGCACCGCCCGGCGGGACAAAGCGATCCACAGATCCTCCAGAGTTGTCCTGAGGTCAGAGCTCGTCATTTAACATCTCTGACCTGAGGCTGAAAGCAGCGCTCCATCTCTCTGGCCTGAGGCTGAAAGCAGCGCTCCATCTCTCTAACCTGAGCCTGAAAGCAGCACTCCATCTCTCTAACCTGAGCCTGAAAGCAGCACTCCATCTCTCTAACCTGAGCCTGAAAGCAGCGCTCCATCTCTCTGACCTGAGCCTGAAAGCAGCGCTCCATCTCTCTAACCTGAGCCTGAAAGCAGCACTCCATCTCTCTAACCTGAGGCTGAAAGCAGCGCTCCATCTCTCTGACCTGAGGCTGAAAGCAGCGCTCCATCTCTCTGACCTGAGGCTGAAAGCAGCGCTCCATCTCTCTGACCTGAG
>NW_022288411.1:1521-1753 GCF_004355925.1 Anarrhichthys ocellatus | reverse complement strand
CTCATAACATTGCTTGCGCTCTCTCCCTCCCTCCCTCTCTCTCTCTCTCTCTCTCTCTCTCTCATAACATTGCTTGCACGCTCTCTCTCTCCCTCTCATAACGTTGCTGACTGGCTGTTCAGCAGAAGCCCTGAAGATGTAGGTTAGATCACAGGCATCGCTGCACCGGACCTACATAAAGACGTGTGTGTGTGTGTGTGTGTGTGTTTGTCAAAGAGTGTTAAGTGGAGTT
>NW_022288411.1:0-1421 GCF_004355925.1 Anarrhichthys ocellatus | reverse complement strand
TGCAGACAAATGTGCTCAGTAATAATGTCTCCTCGACACACACCCCCCCCCTCTCTCCCTCCCTCTCCCCCTCTCTCTCTCTCTCTCTCTCATAACATTGCTTGCACGCTCTCTCTCTCCCTCTCATAACGTTGCTGACTGGCTGTTCAGCAGAAGCCCTGAAGATGTAGGTTAGATCACAGGCATCGCTGCACCGGACCTACATAAAGACGTGTGTGTGTGTGTGTGTGTGTGTTTGTCAAAGAGTGTTAAGTGGAGTTGAAGCTTGTAGTGCTGTGTGTCCAAGATGTGCATATCTCGTCCCCCCCCCCCCAAGGGAGTGTGTGTGTGTGTGTGTGTGTGTGTGTGTGTGTGTGTGTTTGTGTGTGTTCACATCTGTGCTGTCTGATAGTCGCTGCTGGGCACAATGTTGCAGACAAATGTGCTCAGTAATAATGTCTCCTCGACACACACGCACCTGGACATCTGTAAAAAGGTTGTGCTAGTAATGAACTTAATCAGGCTAAAAAAGGCTTTACTGTCCGAGCTAGTAAAGCCGTGTGAGATGACTCAATGAATCCTCTTTGGCAACATCCAAACAGAAAGCAATCACCGCCGCACTTAAAGCTATCATAGTACCTGTACACGCCAATCCTTTCAAAAGGTAGCTAATCCAATGACATCATCTAAGAGACATTCATTATTAATTTATCCATCCATCCATCCATGCATTTTCCTCCGCTTATCCGGGGTCGGGTCGCGGTGGCAACAGGCCAAGCAGGCTGACCCAGACCTCCCTCTCACCGGCAACATGTTCCAGCTCATTCTGGGGGATCCCGAGGCGTTCCCAGGCCAGCTGGGAGATGTAATCCCTCCAGCGTGTTCTGGGTCTTCCCCGGGGAATTTAATCAGATGAAATATGCCCTTTATATTACATTAAACTCGACTCACTCACAGGATCTATGCATTACTAGTTTGTGGGGTGTATAATGACAGTGAGGTAAAGGTCAGGATGAGGGGCTAGGGAATGCATTGTGTCAAGTATACAAGTACAGGCTTGCGTGTGTGTGTGTGTGTGTGCTTACCCATCTGCAGCTCGTTGATGGTTTCCACCAGTGACCAGTCTGGACTGTAACCACAGTGAGATTTCTCCAGCAAACTGTCCAAAACCTGCAGAACAGGACACACTGAGCATTACACTGAACTGACTAATGATGCTACCCACTGTACGCCAGTGTAACACCCACTGTACGTCGGTGTAATACCTACTGTACGCCAGTGTAACACCTACTGTGCGCCGGTGTAACACCTACTGTGCGCCGGTATAACACCTACTGTGCGCCGGTGTAACACCTACTGTACACGGGTGTAACACCTACTGTGCGCCGGTGTAACACCTACTGTGCGCAGGTGTAATACCTACTGTGCGCAGGTGTAATACC
>NW_022288410.1:0-1754 GCF_004355925.1 Anarrhichthys ocellatus | reverse complement strand
GCCGCGAGAGCTAACGCTCTCTCCTCTGTCCTGATTCTCCTGGACCTTCTGCATCGTTTGAAACGGTGAACCAACAGATCCTCCTCTCCACTCTCGAGGCGATGGGCGTCTCAGGCTCTGCACTCTCCCTGTTTGCATCCTACCTGACAGGTCGATCCTACCAGGTGACATGGAGGGGGGCCGTGTCGGAACCACGCATGCTGACTACAGGGGTTCCTCAAGGTTCAGTTCTGGGCCCCCTTCTCTTCTCGTTCTACACAACATCTCTGGGTTCTGTTATTCGCTCGCATAACTTCTCTTACCATGGTGATGCCGATGACACCCAGCTTGTCTTGTTATTTCCCCCCGATGACAATCAAGTGGAGGCACCCATCGCTGCGTGCTTGGCTGACATCTCGAAGTGGATGACGACACACCACCTCAAGCTCAACCTGGACAAAACCAAGCTACTGTTCCTCCCGGGGAAGGGTTGCCCACACCGAGACCTGTCCATCACCATTGATGAAACTGTGGTGACGCCAACTCGGACTGCGAGGAATCTGGGTGTGACCCTGGATGACCAACTGTCGTTCTCAGCAGACATTGCATCGGTTACACGCTCCTGCAGATTCCTGCTCTACAACATCAGGAGGATTCGCCCCTTCCTCACTGACGAGATGGCGCAGGTGCTCATCCAGGCTCTTGCCATCTCCCGCCTGGACTACTGCAACTCACTACTTGCCGGAGCCCCGGCGTTGGCCATCAGACCTCTGGAGCTTGTCCAGAAAGCTGCAGCTCGTCTGGTGTTCAATCGCCCCAAGTTCAACCACACAACGTCCCCTCTCCGTTCTCTACACTGGCTCCCTGTAAGAGCTCGCTTCCAGTTTAAGACTCTGGTGCTAGCCTACAGGGCAGTGAAAGCAACAGCTCCTTCCTATCTCCAGACCATGATCAAGCCCTACACCCCCGCCTGACCACCTCGCTCTGCTGCCTCGGGGCGATTGGTTGCCCCGTCGCTCAGAGGTCCCTGCGGCCGATCGACCCGGTCACGGCTTTTTTCTGTCCTGGCCCCACAGTAGTGGAATGAACTCCCCACTGATGTCAGGACAGCAGAGTCGCTGCCCATCTTTCGGAGCAGGCTGAAAACTCACCTCTTCAAGAAGTACTACCCTGAGCCTTCCACTTAGCACTTATTGTACTGTATTAGCATTCATGGTATCCGTATTAGTTTGTTGCACTTATTGTATTTGTTTGTTTCTGCACTGTACTTTTGCTCTCGTTTGTGCTCTTAGATGCTTGTGTAAACAAGGAGATGCACTTATGACTTCTGGTGACTCGTAGTTATGTTGAATACACTTATTGTAAGTCGCTTTGGATGAAAGTGTCTGCTAAATGACTGTAATGTAATGTAATATGCTAATTTTATCATGTCTACATAGTCTTGGATTGGTCCCAATCGTGTTTTTATGCTTTTCCGCACTTTGTTTTGAGCACAGATTTCACTTAACACCGACCAACATATCCAGTTCGACGCTATAGGGCAGCCTAAAGGGATTCCAGAGGAGTTCCAAGCGCGAAATGAGATTAAGGCTGGATTTGAATCTATACTGCCCTGAATTACAATTAAGAAGAGAACGAAGGTATAAAAGTCAGACGTAAAATCTCTGACATTTTGGATTTGTTGTGAACTTGTCATTGTGAGCACAAGAATAAATGGTCGACTTTGGATTGCACCCTCAGCTTTGGGAGGGAGTCACTGCCCAAAGCGTAGGCGG
>NW_022288409.1:0-1707 GCF_004355925.1 Anarrhichthys ocellatus | reverse complement strand
AGGTCAGAAACCGAAACAACTGAGAGATTTGAAAGAAACTCAGATATGAAACGGATGATAAAATCTGTCGTCATGTCTGCCTCTGCTCTCTGGTCCTCCTCCTCCTCCTCCTCCTCCTGTGCTGGTTAGGAGGAGGAGATTTATGTCCTCGTGTGTTCTCCGCTCCGTCTTCATCAACACAACAACACGCGTGTGTGTGTGTGTGTGTGTGTGTGTGTGTGTGTGTGTGTGTGTGTGTGTGTGTGTGAGCACAAACACAAGTAGTAATTGAGTTCTCTGGCGGCTCACTCGTCACGTTATGAATCTGCTGCTGTGAGATGAGACGCACTCACTAAATCAGTCACTCAGACACGTCAAAGCGGTTAAAACTTCCCAGCATGCATTTTGTCCTGGAAAGGGTAAACATGCTAACATGCTAACATGCTAATGTGATTTCTATCTTCAAAGCCAGATGTGACGTCTGAAGTCCAGAGTTATGTTATTTATGAGTATGAGGGCATCTTTTCATTTCTTTAATATATTTTGTTTTTGTACTTTTCTTCATTTAATTACTTTTGCAATTATATCTTATTATTTGTTTTTAAGGTTTACTTATTTATTATACTCTTTAATCAGATACTTATGTTCTGATGCTTCTTGTTGTCACATCTCACAGCTGTGGGACAAATACAAGAGAATCGTGTCTTATCGTATTTGAGGAGGTTTGACTTTTACGATTATTATAATTGTTGCCAATTAATTTCCATCCAGTCGTCGTTGAGATGTTTGACTCTGAATCAACCGTCTCACCGGCACCAGTGTGGCTAAAATAACACATCCTGAGCTTCTAAAAACAATGTCTTCTGGTTTATTTTTTATTTATTAAAGTTCTACTTATTTTCTTCTTCATTGTAAACTTCTGTTCATGTCCAAAATGTCTGTTGATTTTTTTAGTTTGAAGCTTTTGCTGCGTTCCACTTGAACCGAGAAGTCAGAATTTACGAGTTCTCCGTTGAAAAGTCGCAACTCAGAACTCCACCAAAATCCAAGATGGCTGCTGTTAGCAGTACATGTGTATCAATATTCTTACTTAACATCTTACTTGTGTCTCATTATCTCAATCAGTACCGTCCAACTCCTTTATCTGAACCTGTTTAAATTATTTAAGAATGTTGTGTGTGTACTTTTTATATTTTTATACTTTTTACTTTTCTGTTTTTCATGACTTTATTTGTTTTCATTTTGTTGTCGAATAATATATTTCTTTCTTATTTTTTGTGCTGTTAGTTATTTAGTTTAGTGTTATCAGTGTTATCTTGTTAGTTTCCTCACGATGCTGACGGACGTTATATAACCTGTGACTCTCCTGTAACATTTATTATTTGTTAAGTTATCTGGATGTTTACGAAGTCTTCTGCGTGTGCAAATAAAATAAGTTAAAACCCGCTGAGCTGAACCTTTCTCCTCGACAGAGTAAATCATCCGTTCACACAGAAGTTACTTTGGGAACATTTCTCAGCGTAGAGTTGGTGATGAAGAGGAACACGATGTGACAGGTTAGACCACAGAGACGTGTAGGTTTGTCTAAACTCCTTTAATTAATAATGTGGATTTTAACGTTGTATTGGTGCACAGTGTGTTTCCAGCATCACGTCTTTAAATCCACCGGAGACTCTCACAGCATTACAGCGTCATTACAGCGTCATTACAGCGTCATTACAGCGTCAT
>NW_022288408.1:0-1754 GCF_004355925.1 Anarrhichthys ocellatus | reverse complement strand
CACACACACACACACACACACACACACACACACACACACACACACAAAAAGGGAAAAATGGCTTTCATCTGAACAAAAATAAACTACGGAACAATATTGACGACAAAAACATGAAATCTTTGACATCGATTACAACACCTATAATACAGCAATAATATATGTATATATATATATATCTATATATATATATATTTATGTAGAAAAAAATTCAAGTTCTGATGTAGTAACACTGATGTTTGTGAATAAAACAGAAGGGGGAACAAAACGCTTGCAGGGAAAGACAGATACGATACACTTATGGCTGATTGGCATGTGACACCTCAGGTAAAGTAAACGTGACACGACGCGCAGATCGACAGCTTTTCCTTCTATTATTATTATTATTATTATTTCTCAAGAGCCCGAGGACACCCGAATCTGGCTCCGTTCACTGTGAAATATGAAACAAAAGAAGAAGAAGAAAAAAAGAAACTGAGCAAAAAAGAAACTGAGCAAAAAAGAAACTGAGCAACAAGCCAGCACAGAAACAGAAGTGGAACTGGAATTCCAGACACTTCACTCTGCAAAATAGAGACCAGGAAATAGAGACCAATCAACAATGAACGACCCAGGAGCAGCACTGGAGTTTCTTTCTATGTACATTTTTTTCCTCTGTAACATAACAACAATAATAATAACAACAACAATAATAATAACAATTAACATATTTCTGTACAGTCTCTTCAAACTGACGTAGTAAAAAGTGTGATGATGTCCCGTGTAAACGTGACAAGCAGATTACAGACGCTGGCGCTGGTTACAGACAAAACGTCCGCCAGTTCAGTCCGTATGGCTACATTTTATTCTGGGTGGCTTTATCCACCTGCCTCATGCTGAAAAATAAAGATGGGGCTCTATAAGATTTGGCTTTGCAGGTGTGGGTTTTCCTCCGTGTCCCACCAACCGTCCTTCCCTTCTCAGCACTGAGATCAAGGGGGTCAACAAACGTGGCCGACCATCACTTCACTCTGTTCCGGCTTTCTTTGACTTGACTTTCTGTCCCTCTTGCGTCATATTTCCAGTACTGTCTTCTTTTATTCCCACAGCTCTCTGCTCCGACTGGACCAGGGGAGGAGGGAGGACGGCACTGAGGAGGGGCAGCAGGCGACACCTGGGCAGGAACCTCGCCCCGTGACCAGCCTCATTTAACCCCCCCCCCCCTTCCCACACACTCTCCCTCCTCCTCTTCTCGTAGCGCCCTCCTGCACTGCCTCCTGACAGGCGGCGGCCGGCGTTCCCCTCCCTCCTCAGACTTCACACCATGAACTCGTTGCTACCGTACAGAACCAGCTGCTGAGGCCCCGAGCTGAAGTCCGGCTCCCTCCGGTGGCCTCCCGAGGGCTCGCGCGGTGAGCTGCGGCTCAGCCTGAGTCGGTGGCGGGTCTTGCCGGCTGCTCCGTGGCTCCCCTCGGCCTCGGCCAACGGGGCCCCCAGACCGTAGGAGGTGAGCAGGGGCCCGGAGGAGGAGGAGCGGAACCGGTAGTGAGGGGAGGGAGAGCCGGAGGCGTTGGAGGAGAGAGAGGAGGAGGGGTGGTAGGAGGAGGAAACGGTGGAGGTGGAGTCTGCAGAGTCCTGGGAGTCGGGCTGACGGCGCAAAGCTCGTCTGCTCTTTGCCTCAGACTTTCTGGAGTGAAAAGCGCCGCGCTCTGCAGAAAGAGAGAGAGAGAAAGAAAGAGAGAGAGAGAGAGAGAGAGAGAGAGAGAGAGAGAGAGAGA
>NW_022288407.1:351-1755 GCF_004355925.1 Anarrhichthys ocellatus | reverse complement strand
ATATACATATATATATATATATGTATGTACAGTATAGTGTAAACAAGATACATAGTTAAAAAAACAAGATCAAAACAAGTATTATAAATAATTAAATAAGTAATAAAGCAGTTGGGAATATTAAATAAGTAAAAAAGTAAATATTATATACACAGACAGAATAATTGTAGTATTGCACAGTATTTATATTGTTGTAATTTAAGTTACAGTAATTAATCACCAACGTTGTCAATGCTGATTTAACATTTATTAATTAATTAATGAAGGTGTTTTCACTGGTGAATGTTGACGTGGTCGTTTTCCTTCTTTATGAATGTAACTGAACGCACCTTGGCTTGTCACGGTTACTATAGCAACAAAGCGTATCCCGCAGATGGCTAACGGTAGCTTAGCTTAGCTTAGCTGAAACCTGTGTCGGCACGTTTAACTATAACTAGCGAGACTTGTGTTGATTTGTCCGAAATGGTGAGTTCACATTTCCTCGTTCAATAACGTTAACGCACGATTTGGGGTAAACGGGAGTTTGTTCGGTAACGTTGAGCGTAGCTAACACAAGCTAGCAGCTAGGCTATCAGTTAGATTAGAATAACAGTTAGCGATTAACGTTACAAACGAACCTCCCGTAAGCCAACAACAGTTCAGACTCAATAACAGTATTTTATTGATGTCAGCCAAATAAATGAACGAGCAACTTAAAGCCAGTTTTACAACCACAATAAATAACAGTATACTAAGCTAACTAGCTAATGTTAGCTGAGCATTGAGTAGCTAGCTTTAGCTACAGCTGTTTGTAACGTTCATGTACCAACCGTTAAATAAGCTTTAAGTCAACATAACGAGTGTGTTGAGTCGTTAGTGTTTTTGTACAGTATGTTATGCTAAGCTAGGTGGCCACAAATTTAATTATTTATTGTATAAATAAAAATAATATAATTTATTGTGTTAAAGATGTAACTGTGTGATAATGTTAGTCAATAGAGTAGAGTCAAGGTGGTTAAAAGCAGTGAAATCTCTTCTTTTTTTTCAGCATTTTTACAAATATTTTAAAGCTTCACAAATGTGAGTCTGTGTCTCATCCACATTCATTGTGATTTGTGATTTTGGGGCTATACAAAATAAATTTAATTTAATCTAATTGAACACACAGACACACAGACAGACACAGACAGACACACAGACAGACACAGACAGACAGACAGACAGACACACAGACAGACATACAGACAGACAGACAGACAGACACACAGACACACATACAGACAGACACAGACACACAGACAGACACACATACAGACAGACATACAGACAGACACACATACACACATACAGACAGACAGACACAGACACACAGACAGACAGACACGCATACAGACAGACATAGACACACAGACAGACACACAGACA
>NW_022288407.1:0-251 GCF_004355925.1 Anarrhichthys ocellatus | reverse complement strand
ACACAGACAGACAGACAGACACAGACAGACAGACAGACAGACAGACACAGACAGACACACAGACACAGACACACAGACAGACAGACACACATACAGACAGACACACAGACACACAGACACACATACAGACAGACATAGACACACACACAGACACACAGACACACATACAGACAGACAGACACACAGACACACACAGACAGACAGACACACAGACAGACACACACAGACAGACACACAGACACACATACAGA
>NW_022288406.1:0-1756 GCF_004355925.1 Anarrhichthys ocellatus | reverse complement strand
GATTAAACTCACCGTTCCGTCTCTAAAGTCACAGATTAAACTCACCGTTCTGTCTCTAAATGATTGGATTTTTGTGTGTTCTCATCAGTTTTGTTGTTTGTCATTCATGAAGGATCACATAGAGATAAAGGTTTAAATAATAGGTGCTGGAGGCTCCTTACCTGGAGACTGCTGTGATTGGCTGAGTGATGTTGAGATTGGCCATGAAGCCTCGTTAAACTCTCGAGCTTCACGTTGGATGTTCCTCTGACCAGTCTGACCTTTGAAGTCCCTGGTGAAACACTGAAAAACACACAGTTAATACAGTTAAACTAGCTTGTCTCTCTTCAGCTATTAAAGTCTTTTATTGTCTTTCTTTGTTTTTTCTCATTGACAGCTTTTAGTTTTCTCGGTCAGATCACGAATGAAATGAAACTCACATCCACAGTTTGGCTGTCACTCGGGTGAACGACGACGGCCACCTCTCTCAGATGAAGAGGAGTTGTTCTGCGGCTGAACGAGTGGACCTCCCGCAGCAGGACTCTGGACACCACATCTCTGGGGAAGCGCAGGTTTCCCGTGCCGATGGCCGGGAACGACAGCGACGTCATCCGTTGATTCTCAGCCTCGTTCAGACAAAATCTGATGATGGACACCAACTCCTGAGACAAGGAGACGACACACGGGAGACGAGGAGTGGAATAAACTCTTATTAGCTTATTAGGTTCAATGAATAGACCTTTGACTGGAAGGTTGTTGGTTCAAATTCCCCCTGAACTACAGATCACATGTTGTGGAGCAGCAGTGAGATGCTCATTTACTGAAGTACGGTCCATAAATGCACATTTGAGGAACTTGGACTTGAAGTGTAACTTAACCCCCAGTTCTGAGCCTAAAGCGTGATTTATGCTTGCCGCATCCGCGAGAGTCCGCGAGTCTCCGCCCACATTTTCTATCTACTCACAAAGATGGGCGGAGAAAAAGGAGAACTTTGAGGAGCTTTGAGAATGTCGGTTCTGTTCGGTTTCCTCACAGAAAGTATAACCGAGGCTTTAGTCCACCCTAAGCATCATTTTGAAAAATGCAGAAATAAAGTAGGTAAGGGCTCTGATGAAGCCAAATCCACTTAATCCACTTCATGACGTAGACTCGTCCCAAACGGTCGACTCTATCTCAGAATGGATCTTGATAATGATTTAAAACAGTAGACGTCGTTTAGAGACATTTTCAAACATGAGATGATGATTTCTATAGATTTGGAAAGAAATGTCAATATTAACAACATTATGCAGTTACTCTGCATTTTTGTTTTAAGGCTGATTTTGATGTTAAACATGTCAGGGTGTTTTTGAATGAGGTTTCCTCCTCTGTAGTCCGTATCCGATGCTCAAAACATACATTTCCCATCAGCCCCTCACCTCCTCTGCCTGGCCGCCTCCGTTGTCCCAAGGCGGGCAGACGGCGTGAAAGACTTTCTGACACTTGAGGTTGAAGCCGTCGGTGACGATGATGTCGCCGTACGGCAGCGCGGACGCCCCGGCTTCAGACCAAACAGCTGACTGCAGGCCGGACCCGGCCTCCTGCAGGAGGGCTTTGGACACGGCTCCCTGTTTCAGGTTCATGTCCTCCGACATGGTGTTGACGATGGCGTCAGTCTGTTGACCCAAAATCACGCTGAAGTTTAGGACAACAACTGAAAGGACCAGATGGTTAATTCAAGACAACTCATTAGTCTAAGGTTATTTAAGTAAAATACAATAATATTTAATTTAAGTAA
>NW_022288405.1:0-1056 GCF_004355925.1 Anarrhichthys ocellatus | reverse complement strand
ATATACATATACATATACATACATGTACATATACATACATATACATACATATACATACATACATATACATATACATATACATACATGTACATATACATACATATACATATACATACATATACATGTACATATACATACACATACATATACATACATATACATGTACATATACATACATATACATGTACATATACATGTACATATACATGTACATATACATGTACATATACATACATATACATACATATACATACATATACATACATATACATGTACATATACATACATATACGTACATATACATATACACACGTACATATACATACATATACATATACACACGTACATATACACACGTACATATACACACGTACACATACGCACATATACACACGTACACATACGCACATATACACACGTACACATACGCACGTATACATACGTACATATACGCACGTATACATGTACACATACACACGTACACATACACACGTACACATACACACGTACACACGTATACATACACACATACACACGTATACATACACACATACACACGTATACACACATACACACGTATACACACACACGTATACATACACACATACACACGTATACATACACACATACACACGTATACATACACACATACACACGTATACATACACACGTACACACGTATACATACACACGTATACACGTATACATACACACGTACACACGTATACATACACACGTACACACGTATATATACACACGTATATATACACACGTATATACACACACATACACACGTATACACACACACATACACACGTATACACACACACATACACACGTATATACACGTATATATACACACGTATATACACGTATATATACACACGTATATACACGTATATATACACACGTATATACACGTATATATACACACATATACACGTATATATACACACATATACACGTATATATACACACATATACACATATATATACACACATATACACATATATATACACACATATACACGTATATATACACACATATACACGTAT
>NW_022288404.1:0-1757 GCF_004355925.1 Anarrhichthys ocellatus | reverse complement strand
TATGTATATATATACACGTGTATATATATATATATATATATATATATATACTCCTAACGGATTCTTTATCATCAGCATAGCTGTATTAAAGGTCGGCGGTCAGAGAGCAGCTTCCTGTGTTTTGGGGTCGTAGGTCAGATTCCCTCTGATTGTGTCTGAAAGCAGTTTAACGTGCTGAACAGTGAGCGTCTTCATGAGTGGAGGTCGTTCACTCTGTTGTCTGTAGTTGTTGCATGAACACCATGTTAAAGGATCAGTTTGAGTTTGAAGCTACATGTAGAATATGTTCATCTCTTCACCTCTCTGACAGAGAGCTGAAGCCGTTCTCTCCGTTCTCTAACGCTGTGATCTAACCTCTCAGAGCACAGCGTGTAGTCGACTGCTGCCTCCGTCTGTTACTGTGTTTGTAGTTGTGTAACTTTGGTGGTTTAAAGTTTCAGTTCAGATTCACACAACACGGTTCTATGACGTCTCTCAGTAACAAGAGTTTTACTTCTTGTCTTATTCAAACAGGAAGAAAGAAATCATTTAGACGTATTATGATATTTGGGTAATTCTTCCTTCACACAGAATGTAATAACTCAACATACATGACGGATAATGATTTCTGTCATTAATTAATAATAAATAAAATAAGTGTATGTTCTCTATAAAGAGTTTACAGGGTTACAGGTTACAGACGCGTAGAATAAGGTTTTTCCAAGGTTTCAAGGATCAACTTTGAATCGCAACAGAGAAAATGCCCAAAAATCTCTTGTGCCTGTTGCTACATTTAATGTGTTCCACATGTGATTCACTGCGTTTTATGAATGAAATGTGGGAGAACATTCATCAGCAGACTGTTTTCTTCAGTAGTCTTTGAATCTGTCGGTGTGGGATCAGCTGAAATTTCTCTCCGTTGGTTCCTGTTGGCCTCTCTTCCTTCAGCCTTCCGTCTCATTAAAGGAGGATTAATGGATCCAGACCTCCTCCTCAATCAGGATCAGCTTTCCTCCTTGTTCAGGTCCTCCATGTTCACAATGTGACACATTGCTGAAGCTCGTTGACTCGGTTCAGCCTCGCTGCACTGAAACTATTCATTTGATCCTCAGTGACGGCTTCATTATTAGAAAATGGACGTTTATCTAAAATAATTAAATATTTGATGTGAACAGAGAGGAAAAGAGCTCCGCTGGACTCATAGTGTGATGTGTCTGTTCACTTTGTCTAGGTCTCCTCTGGTCTATGTGGACCAAGTCTGACCCTCTTCTGGTAGGTTTACCACAGCTGTTTCTGGTCGGGTCTTAACTTTGGGACCTTCCAAAGGCCCAATGAGGAGGATTTGTCTGTTGTGGATTATAAACATGATATTCAAAGTTTCACCTCACTATTTCTGCAGGTTTTTTTGTGTTTCGTCCGCTATTTTCACCTGGTGTGTATATATATATATATATATATACTTAATATTTTCGTGTGAGTTGACTCTGTTGTGACTCCATGTTTTCCTCTCTTCAGATGAAAGGATGCTGCAGGAACCCGACGAAGGACTGAGCCCGACCTGAAACCTCCCCCCTCCTCCCCCTCCCCCTTCCTCTCTCCCCGACCCCTCAGACCCCTCGTTGCCGCCGTCCCACCATGAACCTGCTGTGCCGCGGTCGCCTGAAGCTGCTGGTGGCGTCTCTGACGGCCGTCGTCCTGCTCACCTGGTTATACCTGCTGGCTGGAAACCTGGACAGTGAGTATGAGCTCGTCAGAGGGGTGAGACGTGTGAGCTCGTC
>NW_022288403.1:0-1056 GCF_004355925.1 Anarrhichthys ocellatus | reverse complement strand
ATATACATATACATATACATACATGTACATATACATACATATACATACATATACATACATACATATACATATACATATACATACATGTACATATACATACATATACATATACATACATATACATGTACATATACATACACATACATATACATACATATACATGTACATATACATACATATACATGTACATATACATGTACATATACATGTACATATACATGTACATATACATACATATACATACATATACATACATATACATACATATACATGTACATATACATACATATACGTACATATACATATACACACGTACATATACATACATATACATATACACACGTACATATACACACGTACATATACACACGTACACATACGCACATATACACACGTACACATACGCACATATACACACGTACACATACGCACGTATACATACGTACATATACGCACGTATACATGTACACATACACACGTACACATACACACGTACACATACACACGTACACACGTATACATACACACATACACACGTATACATACACACATACACACGTATACACACATACACACGTATACACACACACGTATACATACACACATACACACGTATACATACACACATACACACGTATACATACACACATACACACGTATACATACACACGTACACACGTATACATACACACGTATACACGTATACATACACACGTACACACGTATACATACACACGTACACACGTATATATACACACGTATATATACACACGTATATACACACACATACACACGTATACACACACACATACACACGTATACACACACACATACACACGTATATACACGTATATATACACACGTATATACACGTATATATACACACGTATATACACGTATATATACACACGTATATACACGTATATATACACACATATACACGTATATATACACACATATACACGTATATATACACACATATACACATATATATACACACATATACACATATATATACACACATATACACGTATATATACACACATATACACGTAT
>NW_022288402.1:563-1759 GCF_004355925.1 Anarrhichthys ocellatus | reverse complement strand
GTGTGTGTGTGTGTGTGTGTGTGTGTGTATGAATGTGTATGTATGTGTGTGTGTGCGTAAATAAATGTGTGTGTGTGAATAAATCAAACGCACCTTTTGTTGGTGAAACATTTGCTGCCGACGTGCCCTCGAGCGCAACGAGCTTGTTAACCTGCTGCTCTTCTTCTTCTCTACTTCCTGTTGGACTCAAAGGGTTTCAGTTAAAGAAAGTAGAAACATTATTTGATAAATAAGTAAATATGTTGTTGAGACTAAAAATGTCTCAAAGATTTTATTCATGACGCATTAAATGTGAGTTTACCAATTTAAACATAAACCGTCTGAGACCTGAGACCTGGTCCCAGCAGGGTCCATCAGACCTGAACCCACCACAGAGTTTACTGAGGCCCACCGGACCCTGAACACACCGCGAACAGGGTCCCGTTCAAGACGATCGCATTTTTATCCGCTCATATGAAATAAATAACAATAATGATTTTAACAACAACGATAAGGATAATAATAATAATAACAACAACAATAATAAAAGTAGCAAACTAACAAAACATTTCGTAACATTTAAGAAAAGTCCACAAAAGATCCAGCAAGTTTTTCATCTTTAATAATCTTTTACATAATTGTACAATTTTCTCTCAGATTTACTTTCTTAATTGATCATAATTACAACAATCCGCCTGTTTCTACTCTTGATATAAATATGACATGAAACTCACGTTTGTTTTCTTCACATCAAAGTCGTCTCAGCTCGTTATGATTTCACTTTGCTCTAAAAATATGAGTTCATATTTTCCAAATCATTTCCATGTGAAGTGATGTAATAAAAGGTCAAATACAGACAGTGTTGGTACAGCTAATAACAATTAATAATAAGAATAATAACTGATCAATCATGAAAAGACATTTTTACATATTTAAAGCCAAATTACAATTTTTCTTTAATGGAAACTTCATGTTGATGTTTAGAAAATCACAGATTTGTGAAATCAGGTGTTTGAAAATGTTCTTCTTCTTCTACTGCAGATAAAACGTAGCTGCCCTGTGACCTCTTGCTTCTTCTTCTACTGCAGAATAAACAGTGTATTGAACCAGATTCAGTATGAAATATAATCAATATTTTCATAATCAGTTCATCAAGAGAGGAAATCAAACTGAATCTGATGTGAAGGAGGATTTTTAAATCAGGAGCACTTGGGGGG
>NW_022288402.1:0-463 GCF_004355925.1 Anarrhichthys ocellatus | reverse complement strand
GGGGGGGGGGTTGCTCTGTTTGAAGCCTCTTTATGTGCCCTCCCCCCCTGAAGGTTAATTAACATCCTCAGAGCTGATGAGGCCAGTCTGAATCAGACCTCCTGGTTCTTTGAATGAAACCAGAAACCTTGAACATCCCTCCTGAGTGTAGGACCAGAACCTTTGGGTTGATTCAAAGCTATGCTAAACTAAGCTAAGCTACGCTAAACACAGCTAAGCATTCAATTGATGGAAAACACACACTGAGCTGCTGACTCAGCTGTTTCTGATGAGCTGCTCTGACAGCATAATAAAAACTAAAATGAGATATTACCAAATTTAAATCTGTAAAAGCCAGAAACACACACACACACACACACACACACACACACACACACAGACACACACACACACACACACACACACTAGTTGTACAGGTGATGTTGCTCTACTGGTTTCTAGTTGTACAGGTGATGTTGCTCTG
>NW_022288401.1:0-1759 GCF_004355925.1 Anarrhichthys ocellatus | reverse complement strand
ATACATACATACATATATATATATATATATATATGTATGTATGTATATATATATGTATGTATATATATATATATATGTATATGTATATATGTATGTGTATGTATGTGTATATATATATATATGTATGTGTATATATATATGTGTGTATGTGTATATGTATATATATATATGTATATATATTAGTGCTGGGCAACGATTACAATTTTTAATCGCGATTAATCGCATGATTTTTTTGCAATTAATCGCATTGTTACAAGGCAAAGTTCAATAATGAATTCAAAAGTAGTGTATTGCGCACTTTTATTTTAAAAGTACTGCTATATGAACAAAAGTGCAATAACATTTGGTTTGTAAACACTTTAAACACATCAGGTTCTTGTTAACAGCAGTATTCCCTTTACACAGCAGCAGTTATATTTCTTCACTATCTGTACTCAGTGTGCTGACTGTATGTGAAACGTTCCACTGCTGTGCAACATGAATAACATGTTTCAGCACGTTTCATCTAAATGTCTGTCTTGTGTCTTCATGACAGTCAGAGCATGTGAATGTAGCTCTACTGTTCATCAATATAATGCTGTAACTCAGAGGTGATGATGGTGACCCAGCGATGTCCAGTAGTCTCCAGTGAGAGCAACAGTTGGTGCATGTTCTAACGCCGTCGCTTCTGTAGTCCTCTCCTTTTCATACAACTCGTGGATTCTTCTTGTGATGGTGCGTCTTGAGGCTCATATGTGCCGTCAGTAGGAAACAAAGTCGTCAAACTTTGGTACTCTGGTTCCGTTCCAGCAGCCAGATGTTCAGCAGTCCACAGATCTGTGTACAGATGTCTGAGAGGATAAATGGGATCACCACCCTGCAACAACTGGTATAAAGGAATGCGACAGTGCTACGTGAGAGGATTGAGAGGGACAGCTGGCGTTTCATCCCAGCACATCAGAGGGATCGTAAATGAAGTATAGTGTGTGTGCCCTACATGGAGGATGTAAATCCTTTTAGGTCAACCCGTCATCAGAACGGCTGATAAAGCCGCGAGCAGTGCAGAGGTTAAGATGTACTAAAGGCCCCATTTTAATACGCAAACAATATCAACAACAACATGAATTGGGTGCGGTGATTAATGTTTACACGTGATATGTGTGTGTCAAAACTCATGGCAACCCATGCAAGAGCATGTCATGTGAACCACGTGGTGGGGGATCTCTTGTAGTGGGATTCATCCTCTGGGGAACATTTCATCCACTAGTCTTTGAATGTGGATGGAGACCGACCATTGCAGATTAAATACAGAGTAAACCAAGGCTCGGTAGTTTCTGTTTTGTTACTGTTAATGGAGTGCTACAAGCACATAATTACAAACGTTCTGAGAGCATTTGAAGGCAACATTGGCTCTGTGACGCTTAATTGGTCGATAGATTCTACACTTCACAGCCTCCAATTCATCAGTCAAAGATCACAGACTGTATACAAAAAAGTGGACGTAGTCACCGTGACGTCCTCCATCAGTGTCTACACATGATGTGTTCAGGCACAGCTTTGAGTGCTCTTGAATACCATAGTCACGTAAAAGAAATACTATCTGAGAATCAGACTCGTGAACTTTGGATTGACAGTTTTCTATTGGTCCTAATGTCTGATTTGATTTATTATTTGCTGTGTGTTTGTCTGTGCTCCTTTGCAGCCCGGAGAGGGCAGCTACATCTGGAAGATGCACATGGTGAAGGGCGAGGAGGGCCTGGGCATACAGATCACAGGGGGG
>NW_022288400.1:0-1759 GCF_004355925.1 Anarrhichthys ocellatus | reverse complement strand
AAACCTAAATTGGAGGTCAGTTGTCTTGATAGTCTGTATTCAGTGTGGTTTCTGAACTGAAATCTGTTTTCAGCAGTGAAGTCCTGGATGCAGGTTAGAAGTGAAAAGTTGTGAACCCTTCCACATATTTCTAGTCTTTTAACAAAATGCCAAGGATAAAAGTTGCAAAATGATGATGAGGTGAGGTTTCTGAGCAAGTAAAATATTCAGAGATCCTCAGACCGTATATTATTTGTTTTTGTTTCTACTGTTTTATTAAGAGGAACAGACGAGATGTTACACTCCTCTGTTTTGGAGTTCAGCCAGTCTTTGCCTCTCTGACCTCTTTACATCTTCTTCTCTCTTGCATCTATCCACCCATCCACCCGTTCATTCATTAATTCAGCCATCCATTCATCTCTCCTTCCTTTTATTCAGACCTCCATTCATCTCCTCCGCCCTCTGACCCACTTCACTTACAAATGTCTGTGCTGGTGAGAGTGTATATATGGGAGAAAAAAAGAGAGGCAAAACACACAGAATGATGAGAAAGTCTGAGAGTGCTTGATGTGCTGTCTCATACGGATGCAAGCTATCGCATGATGATGACGATGGTTAGGCCACTGTTGAGGGGAAGAAGGGTCCAGCATTTCCTCCCCCGTCCAAAAAGTCAAGCTTCGCCACAATAGAACCGAGTTGAAACAGTTATTCCTACGGGTATCTTAAACAGCATCTTGCATGAATGTTTATCATATTGAAGGCACTCATACAAAAAACAATCAAAAAAAGGTGAAAGGAGATAGGACTAAAATACCGCTTACAATTCATTTACTACAATCTGTTTGTAATATTTGAAAACTTTAAGTCAAAGTCTCAGTATACAACTACCAGTGAGTAACCTTGAATAACTTCAACATTTGGAGACCGATGAGTAAACACTGCTATCAGCTACCAACCCAAACTGAAGGCCCAGACGGTTTATAATATAAACTGGAGGCGATGGCAGGAAACAACTGGCAGCAGATTTTTGTCCAGTCGCTCCTGGCCAGTCCTTCATATCCATTTACACAGATGGGACATTCAAGTATACACACAGAGCAGAGCACAGAGCGAGTTATTAGAATAGCCATTAAAATTACAGCATGTGACAAGCACAATGCTTTTATTTTGTCAACTAAACTGCATATAGAAATAATGTCATGATGCAAAGGCAATGTGTTAGGCCATATACAACACTCTACACTGTAGAGTGTTGTATATGGCCTACTGTATGGCTTACTGTAGAGTCTACAGTAAGCACATTATCCAAACATCGTCATCTTCACCATCGCGTTTGTTTTTCCATCACAATAGACACAATAGTTCTCAAAATAATGGTTAAAAAACTCAATTTATCTGTTCTAGATAATATAAAAAGACATTTTGGTAATACAGTGACATTTAAAGTGACAGCGGTACTGAGCAGCTTCTTATCCATCCTCCCTCTCTTACTGTCACAGCCCCCATCTGTAGACTATTTACAGCAGGCATTTCTTCCTCTATGGTTGTTTTTAAATCAAGCAGGGAGGGCAAGTGGTACAAATGAAATCCAGAGTGTGTGATATGCAGTTGATTATTTCTCTGAACGCTTGATTGACTGGTCTATGAACAAGCTGGTTCAAGTATGACGCTAATGAATTGGTATTGGGTAACTGTGCTGGTATATTCATAACAATTCCAGTTAAACAATAACAGTATATGCGTTTTGCAGCTGTTTTAAACTGACTAAACGTTTATTGTT
>NW_022288399.1:0-1759 GCF_004355925.1 Anarrhichthys ocellatus | reverse complement strand
CACACACACACACACACACACACACACACACACACAGAAGGTATACAGCGAAAAATTGTTACTTGTAGGCTCATCAAATGATATGTTTGGGATTTACAGTACATCATCCACTTTTTTATAATCCAGATGAGATCATGAGAAAGTGTTGTTGACACCTTAAACAATGAAATAATGTGTGCTCCCCCCCCCCCCCACACACACACACACACACTGACCTTGTACAGGGCCTCCTTGGTTCTGTCAGGGCTGCTGCGGTAGCTCTGTGTGATGTCAGCCAGGCCAGACACCTGCTGCAGAGTGAAGTTCCTGCACAACATAGAGCCGACTATCACAATGAATCTCCTGCATCCAAACAGCTCACACTGCCGTGGTGCTCTCGCTCTATTGACAGCACGCTGCAGAGACTCTCCATCACAGTGCTCTATACTCGCATCACTTCTTACCACGTTCACAAGAGTTTATTTAGCTTTGAATGAAGAGATGTAAGATATTTAGTACTTTATGTATTTATGTTGTTGTTGTGTGTAGAGTTTGAACAAAGAGGCCCTTTCAACAAACGGAACCCAGCAAACCCATCTGCATGATATTCATCTGAACAGCATGGTAGTCAACAACTGCAGCGTGTGCTGAATGATGAATGATTATTATAATGATACTTATGACTTATATTTATCATATACCTTTGGCTAATGTGTGTGTGTGTGTGTGTGTGTATGACCTCTCCAAGGCATCAGCCACATCCTGGAAACCCCTGGCAGTGACATTGTTCCTGTCCCACGTTAGAGTCCTTCACAGAGAGAGAGGGGTCAGTTCAGGGAGGTGTGGTTAAAGAAGGCCGAGGCTGATCACCAGAGTCTGATGGAGGTAACGTCGTACACCGGACACCGCTGGAGCCAATCAAGTACTGAATGTTCATTTCAAACGATGAACTGGTGACATCTAGTGGGCAACAGTGAACTCACAGCCTGAAGTGACCTTTCAGAGGAGATGCATATTGGACCCAAATGTTCCAGTGTGATGAACAGTACTTCCTGTGCCTATTAAAGGTAGTTACAGTGGAAACGTCAAACTGATCCCTGGAGCGGATGATTGTTATAACAGATGTTATTGTTCTTTATTTCTCGTGCAGGGTTAGGGTTGGGTTAGGGTTAGGTTAGGGTCTAGCAGCCATGACTGTTTCTGCTCGTTTGGGTCGACGACACGATGTCGCCTGCAGAGCGCTAACTTTCACTGCTGTCATAGGAGTGAAGTAAAGAAACATAGAATTACATAGTTGAAATGTTTCCATGTGTTTTCATGCAAGAACCAAGATGATCACTTGATTACTATATGGTTTGTATCGTGATATTTTAAGTTTTAACTTTACTTACTTACAGATTTACACATTACATCATTCTATTTTAACTGCACTATATTAAGCTTTAAACGTGTTGAGTTAATCTAAAGTCAATGTGAGAGCAGCAGGTACAGAAGTAGTGAATGAAATATTGATGCCGATGTGGTCTTCTGGTCCACAAACACTGATTGCAGTGTCACTGGTCACATGACATACTGACTGTGGTTTGTCCTGTGACTCTTTATGTTGTTGTTATACAGCCCACAATCAAACCTTTAGCCACCATGATACAAGCAGGTTCCACTGTCACATGTAGATCACAACATATTATACAATGAGATGGAAAATTGGTTACAGTGCTTCTACTTGTTGTGTTTAACACCTTGTCTAGTGTGTGTGTGTGTGTGTGTGTGTGTGTGTGTG
>NW_022288398.1:0-1760 GCF_004355925.1 Anarrhichthys ocellatus | reverse complement strand
CACACACACACACACACACACACACACACACACACACACACACACAACTATGACACAAACGCCTACTAAGTAGAATCAATACTCAGAATTATAGGAGGGTGATAAGTAGTATTGGCCACACTTGTGTTTTTGAGATGAAGTTCTGTAGTAAGACCCCTTGCTGTTCTACAGCACACATTTAAATAAAGATCCGGTTTTAAAAGTGTCCAGATAACTAACAGTAGCTGAGGTAGGGCTGTACCGGATCTTCTTTAATTTGAAGCTTCTATTGAGGTTTTCAAGTGAAGGTTTGAATGTCTGAAGTCTAATTTTATCACGACATCGCCCCCCCCCCCCACACACACACACCAAAAAAAGGAATGGAAATTAGATTTAGTTGTTGCTGTAATAGATATGAGTTATACAGGTGTGTGCCTCCCTTTGTGTGCGGCAAGCTGGGGAGCAAACATTAGTACAGTACTAATGATAACAGTGTAGTCAAATCTTTATCTGCAACTGTGCAGAAATATATCGGGTTTGAACAGAATGCAAGATAGACATGCAAGATAGAAATAAAAAAGATCCGCAGCATTAATATTTAGACTCCTAATGTCTACGTTCTGAATGAAGCTGAAAGCTTTTCTGTCCATCCCTAAGCCCTCGTACATATGTAGCTGAACTACTTCGCCCATATTCACCTGCCCGCGCTCTCTGATCGAACGTGTTAGGTCATCTGTCTGTCCCACGCACTCGCCTTAAGACCCGTGGTGACCGAGCTTTTGAGGCAGCAGCACCAAGGCTCTGTAATTCTCTGCGTGCACCCCTAAGTTTTGCGTGTTTCGGTCAGTTAGTGTATTGGTGCTTTTCTTGCATAACTGATGACCAGTACATTTTAGTACCCGGCTGCTTTCGTTAGCTTGTTTCCTGAAATGATGTCAGAAAGATATTCATGACCTCAGCATGAGCAGCAGTAGTTTTACGCCTGCTGATCGACCGCAGACCTAAAAAAAGCAGCATAAAAATCATAATGCATTCATAAAAAATACTAGAACCAGAAGTTTCACAGATATTGCTGTGAATTATTATAGGGTATATTGTGAAATAATAAACAGAAATAATTGATTGTTTTGAATAAAGACATGGAGGTAAATGAAAAGGTATTTTAGTACGTGACACATTTCCAATTTAAAGAAGAGTCTCTGGCAAAGCCCGACCCACTCTGGACCTGACACAGTACACTTGGGCGTTTTCAAGCATGTTTTCAGGTTTTACAGAATGTCGTCAGACGTGTAAGCCGGTTAAAGCCTCTCAGCCACAGCCGAAACCAAACCCCCTCCCCTCTGCCTGCCTGAAGGGGCTTTAAACTGCAGACTGGAGGTGACTCACAGCCAGCTGAACCCCGCTCACTGTGCTGACTGACAGACAGACAGACACTCACTCTGTCTAATGGTGCATAACTTCATGCTGTCACTCCGTCGCCTTCCTGTCTTCATTCCCGCCACATCCCTGATTCTGCCTTTTCCTCATTTCTTTTCTTTCATCTCTTTCCCTCTGAAGTGGCCTCAAACTCTGATGCATTTCTGTCCACGCCTGCCCATCTTTTGTGTCCATCTCCCTCAAATACTATACTTATCTGTCTGGTGCTGCTGTATCCTCTATGCACGTAAGAGAGGGGGAGAGTGCTGATGGTCGGGGTGTCAACCAGCCAGGAAAAGTTGTGTGTGTGTGTGTGTGTGTGTGTGTGTGTGTGTGTGTGTGTGTGTGTGTGTGTGTGTGTGTGT
>NW_022288397.1:0-1760 GCF_004355925.1 Anarrhichthys ocellatus | reverse complement strand
CACACACACACACACACACACACACACACACACACACACACACACAACTATGACACAAACGCCTACTAAGTAGAATCAATACTCAGAATTATAGGAGGGTGATAAGTAGTATTGGCCACACTTGTGTTTTTGAGATGAAGTTCTGTAGTAAGACCCCTTGCTGTTCTACAGCACACATTTAAATAAAGATCCGGTTTTAAAAGTGTCCAGATAACTAACAGTAGCTGAGGTAGGGCTGTACCGGATCTTCTTTAATTTGAAGCTTCTATTGAGGTTTTCAAGTGAAGGTTTGAATGTCTGAAGTCTAATTTTATCACGACATCGCCCCCCCCCCCCACACACACACACCAAAAAAAGGAATGGAAATTAGATTTAGTTGTTGCTGTAATAGATATGAGTTATACAGGTGTGTGCCTCCCTTTGTGTGCGGCAAGCTGGGGAGCAAACATTAGTACAGTACTAATGATAACAGTGTAGTCAAATCTTTATCTGCAACTGTGCAGAAATATATCGGGTTTGAACAGAATGCAAGATAGACATGCAAGATAGAAATAAAAAAGATCCGCAGCATTAATATTTAGACTCCTAATGTCTACGTTCTGAATGAAGCTGAAAGCTTTTCTGTCCATCCCTAAGCCCTCGTACATATGTAGCTGAACTACTTCGCCCATATTCACCTGCCCGCGCTCTCTGATCGAACGTGTTAGGTCATCTGTCTGTCCCACGCACTCGCCTTAAGACCCGTGGTGACCGAGCTTTTGAGGCAGCAGCACCAAGGCTCTGTAATTCTCTGCGTGCACCCCTAAGTTTTGCGTGTTTCGGTCAGTTAGTGTATTGGTGCTTTTCTTGCATAACTGATGACCAGTACATTTTAGTACCCGGCTGCTTTCGTTAGCTTGTTTCCTGAAATGATGTCAGAAAGATATTCATGACCTCAGCATGAGCAGCAGTAGTTTTACGCCTGCTGATCGACCGCAGACCTAAAAAAAGCAGCATAAAAATCATAATGCATTCATAAAAAATACTAGAACCAGAAGTTTCACAGATATTGCTGTGAATTATTATAGGGTATATTGTGAAATAATAAACAGAAATAATTGATTGTTTTGAATAAAGACATGGAGGTAAATGAAAAGGTATTTTAGTACGTGACACATTTCCAATTTAAAGAAGAGTCTCTGGCAAAGCCCGACCCACTCTGGACCTGACACAGTACACTTGGGCGTTTTCAAGCATGTTTTCAGGTTTTACAGAATGTCGTCAGACGTGTAAGCCGGTTAAAGCCTCTCAGCCACAGCCGAAACCAAACCCCCTCCCCTCTGCCTGCCTGAAGGGGCTTTAAACTGCAGACTGGAGGTGACTCACAGCCAGCTGAACCCCGCTCACTGTGCTGACTGACAGACAGACAGACACTCACTCTGTCTAATGGTGCATAACTTCATGCTGTCACTCCGTCGCCTTCCTGTCTTCATTCCCGCCACATCCCTGATTCTGCCTTTTCCTCATTTCTTTTCTTTCATCTCTTTCCCTCTGAAGTGGCCTCAAACTCTGATGCATTTCTGTCCACGCCTGCCCATCTTTTGTGTCCATCTCCCTCAAATACTATACTTATCTGTCTGGTGCTGCTGTATCCTCTATGCACGTAAGAGAGGGGGAGAGTGCTGATGGTCGGGGTGTCAACCAGCCAGGAAAAGTTGTGTGTGTGTGTGTGTGTGTGTGTGTGTGTGTGTGTGTGTGTGTGTGTGTGTGTGTGTGTGTGT
>NW_022288396.1:0-1762 GCF_004355925.1 Anarrhichthys ocellatus | reverse complement strand
GATAAAGGCTGGCTGCCATCTTGTAATTTTGGTCTATTCATTCACACGTATTTGTGAGAGGGTGGACAAAGTAGTGATGAAAGGCAACATGTAAATACTCAGATTGAGAAACACAGGTAGAGTGTGATTAGAAAGAGAAAGAGGAGAAAGGGAGCATATTTTCTTTCTTAAATGTGCAGTGCAGTAAAGAACCAATTATTTTCCTATCCTACTGGCAGGTGATGTTACACAGGAGGAGGTTTCTGCCAGTATTTCCCCCAGAAATGTTTTTTTGTTGGCAAGGTGGAAACGTCTGTGAAACCGCATTTAGACCATGCTACACTGAAATTCTCCACTGAAAACAATACTAATGAACTTCCCTGAAACAGCATTTAGACACGAGCAGTAAATCCAATGAAACTTTAAAAAAAAAAAGTATTTAGACCACATCAAACTGACATTTTCTGTCCTCTTCTCACCCCAGGCCCATCGCTGTATGATGTTGAACAGCAGGAGCCCCAGTGTCAGGCAGCAGCCCCATCATATCTGGGCCTGTGTATCACTACAGTGTAGCATCTCTCTGCAGCGAGCAGAAGGGGAGATTACTCTGTGCTCGCATCAAAGGAGGTTTGTCTAAGTTGGGTCTGGCGTTGTGCTGGTAGAACGAGTCCTTGGAGCAGCCTCGTCGTTCTTATCTCTCCCCCACAGACTCCTTCTGCTTTCTGCCGCAACACAACTAGCTGCCGGTAACATTGGCGCATGCAATCATGGCTCTGCACGGTCAAATGTGCACACAGACAAACACTGGTTCACATTCTCTTGTATGAAATCATGCACAAACTCACACACACACACACACACACACACACACACACACACACACACACACAGCATTGAGGCAGCTCTTTTTTTCTTCTATTAGCAGAATTTGTTCTGCAGAGTGAGTCTCTCCCTCCTCCAGCCTCTGTTGAGAGCTGAACCGGGTTCAGTGAATATTTGAAATGGGTTGAATGATTATCCCTGAACGGATGCTTTCAAAAAGAACCCACTACACTTGAATTTGATGTTTAATATTACTTAAATACTAAAATGTACTGTAGGTTACAGCTGAGGCTGATCATTAAATTTGCAGGTATTTGGTCATAATCCAAAGTATTGGGTAAACTGGGTGGTGACCTGAAGATGGTGCTATAAAAAAGTTCAGGAATCACCAAAGTTTTTACAATTCATCCATATGACAACATGAATGTATGTACCGAATTTCATGACAATCCATCTGATAGTTGTCCAGATATTTCACTCTGAGCTAAAAATGTCAACCTGCAGGTGGCGCTAGAAGTCAGGGGAAAAGCCATTACATCGTCTGGAAGCCATGAATATGTGTAAGAAATGTTGGTGCCGATCCATCTAATAGATGTTGAGATGTTTTACTGAATTAGTGAAAACTTTGATCTGCCACAAGAAAAATAAGATGATCACCAAAGTCACTCAAATATATCCTGCAGGGACCAGAATGTAGCAACAATTCATCTGGTAGATTTTCAAGTAGTTCATTTTAAATGAAAGTGGTGGACCAAGTAACCAACATTGCCATATCTGGAGCCACGCTGCTATCTGATAAAATAAAAATGTATTTCCTTCAAGTGTCCACAGACAAGATTTTCGAAAAATTCATGTAATTTGTTTCACACTTAAAAAACATCTGTATAAAAACTCTGATGAATCGAATATGGCACATAGAGTCTGTGTGTGTGTGTGTGTGTGTGTGTGTGTGTGTGTGTGT
>NW_022288395.1:0-1762 GCF_004355925.1 Anarrhichthys ocellatus | reverse complement strand
TGAAGAGTGATCAGTCTAATGGTCGTATGATTAACTTCAAAGATGGACGCCGTTCTTATGACCCAGAGTAAGTTCTTACACATGTGCATGTTTAAACAATAAGGAGAAGAAGAATGAGGCATTCAATTCAAGGAAAATCCTCACCGCAACAGTAAAGAACAGCAACTTTTTCCCGGTGGCGGACTTAAACAAAATACGATTATAGCTGCATGGAACAGCACTATAACAACAGCATTGAAAACGCACAACTATGACAGCAAAAACACAAGAGTGATTTTACACAGCATTAACTGAACAGTACAGTTGAACTTACAACAAAACTAACAAGGTTACAAACACACTATGACCTATCTCTGTCCAGACAAAATCCTCTTACTTTGAGTTGGCTTCGTAGTGGTTCTGTGAATTTTTTTTTTCAATTCGGGATCTGGAGCTCCACTGGTTTAGTGAAGCTGCGCGGCGATAATTCTTCCATATGGCAGCGAAAATTCTTCAGAAGTTAAGGGAATTTTCTCTCTCACGAATGGCTAATTTAGACTGGAATGGGAAGAGAGTGTGCCGTAGAAGTTATCCTTCTCTTCCTCTGAAGAATCAGTGAATCTTCCTTCTGCAGGATAAAGTTGGCGGAGTACGGGGCAAGTTATCCGTTTTCTTCTTCGGAATCCCAAAACAGTCTATTTTTCATCCAGCAAAGTTAACACAATCACCGAGGGTTTTTCTTTAAAAGCAACGCTTTTTCTACCTCCTTTCATCCAAATCGACTCGGACGGGACGGCTCAGAGCTGTAGGTAGCACTGATGTTGATAGTCTCAGTGACGTCATGGCACTGATGTTGATAGTCTCAGTGACGTCATGGCTGTATCACAGGGATCCCCGTGGTGCCTATAGCCCTTGTCCAATTATACCCCAGTGTTGGGTTTGGATCAAATCTCACACATCGGTGAGATTTAATGTCTGGTGGGGCTTGGTATGATTTTTACCCAAATCAGGCTGTTGAACTCCCATGTAGGCTTATTTCCTTTGTTCCAACCCATGGTGAAGTCCCAACACAGGTCAATGGTATTGTCTGACATTGGTATAAAATTACAAAATTCAATGTATCACATCAGTTTGTGGAGATCAGTGCCTTTAAGCATGCCTGGCCCTGTGTCACACACATCTACAAGTCAGCTATAGGAATGTTACTGCTGAGTTTTCAAATAAACGCCATGATATAAAGAATTCGTAACGTTTCTCTGAGCACTGTCTAAATGATTCAGATCAATTAGCAGCCATTAGAACTTTGTGTTTCTGTTGTCTGCTTGTGCCTTTGAGATATCTGGTTGTTAGAGGTTGTTATTCCAGAGGTCATGTAACCAAAGACTTTGATCCTTGAGTTGACTGGTACCGAACTAAAAACCATGATCTTTGTCAGATCATTACTCTGACTGGCTCCCCGGCTCCAAGTCAAACCGCTACAATATGTGACTCTAGTAGTTTTAGTTATTGTGTCTCTTTGTAATGACTAGTTGCTCGAATAAGAAAACAAGTCACCATAAAGAAGCTGTGTCTTCTTTACCATTAAAGACTTGTTTAAATGGTAATAACATAACTTTAACTGTCCAATAAAACCAGTGAAAGCAGAAAGAGAAATCTTGTACGTTCAGTAAATGTCAGTGCTTCTATCAGTTCACAGCAGCAGAGAGAAAAGTCTCCTGTACCCAGCTGTGTGTCCATGAAGAGTGATCAGTCTAATGGTCGTATGATTAACTTCAAAGATGGA
>NW_022288394.1:0-1762 GCF_004355925.1 Anarrhichthys ocellatus | reverse complement strand
CTTTTATATGCATTGACACACAGATTTCTGATTACTTTCCTTTTTTCACAGTAAAAAGTATCACCTTCATGGTTTTTTATACATTTAATAAATCTATCTTGAATTTGTTTTTGACTTGATTTCAGAGCATGAATTAGATTCCCTCTGCTATCCGAGTCTGACTGTTTATAGACATTATATAATAACTCATGATTGAAGTTGTTTATTTGTTCCTTAATACTTGTCATGGTTTCCTCGTCTACTGTAGTTTTTTGTTTCTTCTGTTTCAGACTAATGTATTGCTTCATTAATTCATCATAATATATATTTTTTGCTTTATTTAATTCTCTGCATTTGAATTTGAAGAAATCTTTCACTCTATATTTTAATATTTCCCATAATTTAATATTAGATTTGGTTAGAACTTTTAATTGTGTTATTTTTTGTATTTCCTGTTTTAGCTCCTTTAATAAATCTGTATTTTTTAAGCATTGAGTATTTAGTTTCCAGAAGCTTCTACTAGCTGAGGTCCCAGAAGACACCGTTGTTTTTACTAAGAGGTGATCCGAGAAGTCATTTAATAAGGTTCTATAGTTTATTGCTTTGAAGTGTGATGATACATAAATTCTGTCTATACGGGTTTTGGTTTTTGAGTCAAATCTAGTGAATTCATGCCCTGAAGGGTTTACAAATCTACATACATCTATTAATTTAGTTTCTTCACATACTTGTTTTAAAAATTTTCCCTCTGGACTCAATTTGAAGGGCTTTGTACTACATCTGTCTTTGTCTTCAGTAACTTTGTTAAAATCACCACATAATATAATTTTATAACCTACTGACAATAATTCTCTAAGTTTTTTAAAAAGACCAATTTTTTGGGATTTGTCTGGAGAAGTATAGAGATTTATTATTCTGTGTTTTTCTCCTCTAAAAAGGCAATCTATCATTAAAAGCCTGCCTGGAATAATGTCCCTTCTTCTAATAACAACAACATCATGAGTCTTAAAGAAAATACCGACACCATCAGCCTTGCTCTCACCTATAGATATTACACTTTTACCCTTAGGCCACATGGCGCAGACATTATCAACGTCGTTATTTGTGTTCAGTCTGAGTTCCTGAGTACATAGAATATCAAAGTCAGTGTTCAATAAATTTTTTGTTGACGATAAACACTCGATTGAACACCACGAACGTTCCAGGTGGCGATTTTAAGAAGGCTCATGATGGAGTGAAGGAGACCGGTTATCATTCAAGCGCTTCTCGTTTTCATGAGGGGTGGAGTGAGCTCGCCTATTCTTCCTTTTCTTGGTGACCAACTGGAATGGTACATCGCTCTGTGGTTCACTAATTGTGGGGGGAGGGAACTCGGGTGTGGGAGAGAAAGAGTCTGATTCTGCATCCGTCGGGGGGTGGAGAGGGGGTCTGCTGGCTCTCTGGCCAGCTGTCAGACCGGTCGAGCTGAAGTCTGAGCTGGGACTCTCACTGGCACTTTCATAATCATTTTCATCACGACTATACTCACTCTCTGATTGACTTATAACAATTGATCTCCCCTCACCTGATAGAGAGGAACCATCATCTTCAGGAGGAGGAGCTGGAGGTTGAGACTCGGCTGTGGCAGGTTGAACTCGCTGAGGAGGACATAGTGGAGGAGCGAAAGGATCTGCAAAAGGCTGCTGGGTCAGAGGAGGTGCAGGTCCCGGCCTCAGGGCTCAGGGATGGAAAATGGAACTTTACCAGGGCAGTAAATGTACTTCCCTGTTAGTCCAGGGAACCC
>NW_022288393.1:0-1763 GCF_004355925.1 Anarrhichthys ocellatus | reverse complement strand
CTCTGAACAACATAAAGATGTCTTCCTGTTTCTCTACATCCCAACTGTGCTGCCATTCCTTAATAATATTTATTTTGATTATTGATTTAGCTTCTGCTTTGCTGAGTAACATGTCTGTCTTGTGCTGACTTCCTAAAGCTTGTTTTGCTAATGTATCTGCTCTTTCGTTTCCTTTTACCTCTCTGTGTGCTGGTACCCACATAATGAGACTAAAATACCCATATTCTTAAGTCGGAATTAATTAAATCCTGCCTGCTATGAGATGTGAATGATTGTAATGCGGATAATACTGAACTGGAATCTGAACAGACAACGACCTTTTCGATCCGAACCTCCTGTGACGATTCACGGTTTACCGTGTGGGTTTAGGAGTGGATAAGACACTCAGGCGCAGACTTAAACACAGGACAGGTGAGGTGAAAAAACAAGGCTCTTTACTGGGCACTTAGACAAAAACAGAAACCAAAATCTACTCCAACTGGGAGCGAGGAAAATCCAGACTGAAAATAAAAAGCTAAGTCACAAAAAGGGCTTGGACACAAAAAGGCAGTCACAAACCGTGAACCGCAGAGGGTCAACATGAGCGATGACCACAGGAGAGCAAAGAGTCCACGGGGAGGAAAAAGTCAAATGATAATCCGGCAACTGGAACAGGGCAAGCAGGAGAGTATAAGTAGGTGAGGGTTGATGAGCGGATTGCCGGCAGGTGAGTAGAGATGACTGGGGTTTGCAAAGGGAAAAGCCAGGGGCAGGTGATTTAGCACAGGTGGAGAGAATAAGCATGATCAGGAGACACACACACAGACAAACACACCACACTCACACAAAGCAAAACCCAACCGTGACACCTCCTCTACCCACTGCAGTGCTGTTATAATGGCCGACGTCTCAACTGTATAAACAGATGATCTGATGTTCTCCTTTTAACTTCATATTGTAAGGATGGTATGGTGACCGCAAAACCAGTTCTACCTGTATCAGGATCTTTAGACCCATCTGTGTATGCTGGAGCAAATGATTGATATGTTGTCTGTAGTCTATCCTCCACCACTCCATCCATGTTATGAAAATCTTTAAATTCCTGGGTTTTGTCCAAAAAATAATTGTCAACTGCCACTGAGGGAAATAGCCACGGTGGTGTAGTTGATAACGGTACTGTAGGAGTGAATGTTATCTGATCCAATGACACATCTCTTGCTAATTTTCCACTGCTCCATGCAAAACATTCCCGTTTGGCCCTTTCTCTTTCCCAACATGGCAGAAGCACCTTAGTGGTTGGATGCTTATCTCCAGAATGTCCTTGATTGGCCCAGTAGTTCATAGCTAAAAGCTTGCACCTCAAATGCAGCGGCGTTTCACCTCCACCTGAAGAGCAGCCACAGGACTCGTCTTAAAAGCTCCACAACACAGTCTCAGAGTTTGGGATTGCACCACTTCCAACTTCTTTAGTGAAGTTTTTGCAGCTGATCCAAATACTACACACCCATAATCAAGGTTCTGCTGGCTCCCCATTCTGACCCTGTCAGACACCTCATTACATTAAGATCTTTTTACATTTCATAACTATCCTCTGAATATGCTCATTCCATGTCAAGCCACACACCAAGAAACCTAAAAACTTTTACTTGCTCAATCTTTTGCCCGTACATCTTTATCTGAGCATCAACTCCCCTCTTTCTAGTAAACATGATTGTTTTAGTTTTTCCCACAGACAATTTGAATCGCCATGAATAAGACCATCTTTCTACCACATTCACAGCCTC
>NW_022288392.1:1660-1763 GCF_004355925.1 Anarrhichthys ocellatus | reverse complement strand
TATATGTATGTGTGTATATATATATATGTATATGTGTATATATATATGTATATGTGTATATATATATGTATATGTGTATATATATATATGTATATGTGTATAT
>NW_022288392.1:0-1650 GCF_004355925.1 Anarrhichthys ocellatus | reverse complement strand
TGTATATATATATATGTATATGTGTATATATATATATGTATATGTGTGTATATATATATATGTATATGTGTGTATATATATATATGTGTATATGTGTATGTGTATATGTGTATATGTGTATATGTATATGTATATGTATGTGTATATATATATGTATGTGTATATGTATGTGTATATATGTATATGTATATGGATATATGTATATGTGTGTATATGTATATGTATATATATATATATGTATATGTATATATGTATATGTGTATATGTATATGTATATATATGTATATGTATAATGTGTGTATATATATGTATACCACTCTGATTCAATGGCATATACGACTAATATGAACTTTCAAGCGGCACCTGCCTTCAGGAAACGGTGTGCCGTTGGACAAGTACTGGCATACCACTCCAGGGATAGGTACCTACCACTGAACAGCATACCACTCAAGGGAGACTCCGGCAAAGCAGCAAAGTCAGTAATGCGCGTTAATGGTATGGGTAATATAAAATAGTAATGTGAGTGATAATAAAAATGATATTAGCAGTGGGAGTCAGCAGGGCCATGGCAGGAGGAAGGACCAGGGTCCAGATATAACCACGATCCATGGAAACCTGTGAGGAGAGAAAGCACAGAGACTCCGGGGAAGAAGCAAAGTCAGTGATGTGCGTTAATGGTTTTGGAAATAGAAATAATGTCAGTAATAAAAAAAAGAGAGAAGCAGTAGGTGTCAGCAGGGACACAGCAGGAGGCAGGACCAGGGTCCAGATATAACCACGATTTTGGCATATATTGGCAGTTTAGGTTGTCAATCCTTTTGTCTTTTTGGAGAAAACGAGTAGGAAACCCAAGCACATGACAAGACCAACATGTACATTTCACACAGAAACTATATTCAAATTAATTTGATTTAAATAGCTTGAAATGCAAGTTTGTCAATATATGATACTAGAAATAAGGAACTCCACATAAAAACCTTTTAACAGTGAAACAATGGGAAAAAACTCAGGAACATCAGGAGTGGGGATACGTCCTCCAGGATGGACAGATGTGAAATATGTGCCATTTGTACAAACAGCCCATTTCACGGTAACAACTGCAGCACTCTTGCTCAATACTGGGTAATTGCAAATATTGTCTTCTCCATTAGTCATTTAGATACCCTAGTATCCCTTTAAGTGTAAAAAAAAAAAAAATTGCAATGAAGTGTAAGTTTCAAAGCAACTTCCAGACACAGGGGACACCGCTCCCTAGTGGGCAAGAAAACACTCCAAAAAATACATTTTTGTTCGAAAATATTTCTTGGGAAGATGAACACAAGAGAGACCTTCTTCCAAGGCTTACAGGTGTCTTTACAGCGACAATAACAGATATTTAAACATATAAAATGAAAATATAATGGCTGTTATGAGACAACTCTCTCGTGGCCAAGAAATACTCCAAAATATATATTTTTGATGGAAAATATTTCTTGGGAAAATGAACACAAGAGAGACCTTCTTCCAAGGCTTACAGGTGTCTTTCATTACACAAGTCTCTAGTGGGCAAGGAAATACTCCAATAAATCCTTTTGGTCAGACACTCTCTAGTGGACAAGAACGATTCATTGATACACTGTTCACGTCCTTTTTGTGAAAGTGAACTCTTCT
>NW_022288391.1:0-1764 GCF_004355925.1 Anarrhichthys ocellatus | reverse complement strand
CACAAACAGAAATGAGACGCACTGCGGTGCAGCACATGATGTTTACTCCTCCGTTCTCTTTCCTTCAAAGCCCTTTGGAACTTCTGTTTATGAAAAATGCAATGTAGTAATAGGGCTGGGTTATGAAACCTGGTATGACACGGCCCCGGGCTAGTGTATCGGAGTGTTGATAAGCTCTGCCTTTATCAGTTCTTTATCAATTATCCATTCTGAATTTATTCTTTTTTAGATAATAAATTGGTATCAAAACAATCCTTAAGATTTGCCCCCCCTACTGGTTGACCTACACATTCACTATGAATGTGGGATTAATAAGGTACACTTCAATTCCTACAGCTTTCTGTAGACATTAGAATAAGTACTGTGTGTGTATAGAATAAAATCACACAACCCCTATCAATATCACTTCACAGCTATGTGTCTCCTTCTCATAAACACTCCTGTTACCCTCCGTCCTGCTTCCACATCTAAACATGTGCTGCTAAACAAGTCACACAACACATTTGGCATTGTTAGGGAACGACGAGGTCAACAATCATGAAGATGGTCCTACGGTGTGCCCAGTGACCAGACATTAGACTGAGCTCTCCACCACTGTAAAACGCTTTCAACTGTTGTTCTCACCGTGTCACAGTTTGTGGTGTTGGATTGAGGCGCTTTCATGAGCCACAGTCTGTTTGGCTAGTCTGAATCACAGTCCAATTGATACTTGTGTTTTTGTGGTCCTTGTGGTGCAAATTCAAAAAATGCACTACAGGAATGTGCTAGTGTTTTAGTTTGTCATGTGTGTGTTGTGTTACAAATGGGCTTCAACTGAATTCCGTTGTGCATGTCTGTGTTACATAATGACAATAAGTTGAAGGTTTTCTGTTTGGTCTGGTTCGGTTCCACAGTGTACAATTAACGCTGACCAAATCAAAACAATGACCATGAACCATGATGTGTGTGCAAGCATATGATTAGACATGGACACACTGACTGTACACAGCATTTACATTTACTCATGATTTGTGTTATCAAATCAGTGTCATTTTCATGCTTTTTCAGGTCTAGCTGATGAAGTTGAGGGAAACATTGCTGGTAAGACAACATCTTGATTTGATGAGACAAAGGTAATATCTGCAAAAACTGTATGATTATCATGTTGTCATTCTCAAACTGTAATGTCTTCAACAGTCCACAATGCCTTCCTAGTGGGAAAGATCCAGGTCAGCATACGCAAACAGGCTAAAGGGAAATGGAGCAGTCTTGGTCAGCCACTGGAATTTCACAATACATTTCTACGCAAAAAAGACCGAGGTGAGATCCAAGATGGAAGGAAGCACTCCACTGTGTGTTGTTTAAAGTCCTGTCCACTTCTTTGTAGCCTTGTATTTGAATGTTTATGACATAGCTTGTGTCCCACCAGTTAGTCACTTAGAGGTGCAGGTAATCACCAGGTAATGACTTTCCTCAGTCTAGAGGAGCAGACTAATATGAAATTCTCTGAATTCAGTTGAAGAAGCTTATTTGCAGTCTTATTGTAATGCAAAGAATTTGTACATCAGCAAGAATGTAGCACGAGGTGGAAGTGAACACAATGCTCTCCTGATCTAAATGTGAAAGTGCAATAAAAATATGTTTCACTAAAATCAATGAATGACAATAATCTCAATATTGATCAAAATAATTGTGATTACCATTTTGGCAATAATCTCTCCTTCAGTCTACTGAGATAGTGTGTGTGTGTGTGTGTGTGTGTGTGTGTGTGTGTGTGTGTGTGTG
>NW_022288390.1:0-1764 GCF_004355925.1 Anarrhichthys ocellatus | reverse complement strand
GTGTTTTGAAAGGACAAGTGACTTTATGTGAGAGTCCTGTGTCTCATGTAGTGAACTGTGTGCAGTGTGTTACAAAAAGTGTCACTTTGAATTGCAAATTGGATGCAAAGCAGAAAATGTGTTTAGAGTTTTGGAGACTTGACCTTAGGTTTTGCTCTCACAGTGTTGGTCTCAGTAATTGTCCTTTATGTGTCATGTTAGTGTGTTAGCATTGAAAACAACTGTAATCACAGAAGTGGATTATGTTTTTGCAAATTTAGTAATAAACGCTGACTTTTACTTGTAACCATTTCTACCCTGGGTGCTGTGGCTCAGAGTTAAAGCTGGTTGTCTTTCAATCAAAAGATCAGCGGTTGGATCGGATCCTCCAGTCCATGTCGATGTGTCTTTTTGGGCGAGACATCCATCCATCCATTTTCCTCCGCTTATCCGGGGTCGGGTTGCGGTGGCAGCAGGCCAAGCAGGCTGACCCAGACTTCCCTCTCACCGGCAACATGTTCCAGCTCATTCTGGGGGAACCCGAGGCGTTCCCAGGCCAGCTGGGAGATGTAATCCCTCCAGCGTGTTCTGGGTCTTCCCCGGGGTCTCTTCCCAGTTGGACGTGCCTGGAAAACCTCCAGTGGGAGGCGTCCAGGAGGCATCCTAATTAGATGCCCGAACCACCTCAGCTGACTCCTTTCGACGCGAAGGAGCAGCGGCTCGACTCCAAGCTCCCTCCTGATGACCGAGCTCCTTACCCTATCTCTAAGGCTGAGCCCGGCCACCCTACGGAGGAAGCTCATTTCGGCCGCTTGTAGCCGCGACCTTGTCCTTTCGGTCACGACCCAGAGTTCGTGACCAGAGGTGAGGGTAGGAACGTAGACCGAGTGGTAAATTGAGAGCTTTGCCTTCCGGCTCAGCTCCCTCTTCACCAAGACGGTCCGGTGCAGCGCCTGCTTTACTGCTGCAGCCGCACCGATCCGCCTGTCGATCTCCCGCTCCATCTTACCCTCACTCGTGAACAAGACCCCGAGATACTTGAACTCCTTCGCTTGATCAAAAGATCACCGGTTGGATCGGATCCTCCAGTCCATGTCGATGTGTCTTTTTGGGCGAGACACTTAACCCTAAATAAATGAATGTGATGAATGGGTGTGAATGATAATGGGTCAGGTGGCACCTGTACAAATACAAGTATATTTACCATTTATGAACCATGTCTAACATGTTTATGACATTTGTCATAGTACTTTTAAGGTAGTTTGCATATTAAACATGACTGCTTAATTAATCTACATTTCAATAGCAAATACATTTCTTTTGTGGTTCTCATGAGTTCAGTGTTTTCCTCTGAGTCTGTTGAAAGAAACCAGGTATCAGGCATCAATAAACTAGCTCAAATGGTCAGGATGGGTAATTCATCGGGTGTTTTTCTCCTCTGTGAGTTTATCTTGGCCATGAGTTAAATTGAGGGTTTGTCACTCAGCACCATTAGTGACCTGGAGGTCATGCAAACAGTTTCTGGAAGAAGTTTATCAGTTAAAATTTTAAGGTTACGAATTCAAAATCGTAATTGTTATTGTCACGCATCAGTATTCTTCATCATTCATTGATTATCTGTACGAGCACCAGTAAGTTAGAAAGGATGTGTTCACACAATAAAAATAATTTCAACACACAAACAACTCCTCTGGAAAAAATACAACGACCCTAAAGCTTCCTGATAAAATAATAAAATAAGCACCGACTCTTACTTCCTCATATGAACCATGTCTAACCTGTTCA
>NW_022288389.1:0-1764 GCF_004355925.1 Anarrhichthys ocellatus | reverse complement strand
TCGCCCCCTGGTGGACACTAGAGAGAATGCAGCTTTAACACGTGAAGCTTTGGCTTCTCTTTTTATAACCAGAGGTTGCCTCCTGGTTATAAAGGGTTTAAAACGTTGAACCCGAGGCTTCAAAATGTCCACAAATGAACGTCCACTTATAAACAGTCTGTGGTTATATCTTGTTTATTGAATTGGCACAAAAAGTGTATTTAGTTACCTTTAATAACAACCAGTGTAAGTATGCTATTCCCAGTCTTTGTGCTAAGCTAAGTTAACTCTAACTCCAAAATGTCAAACTATTCCTTCAAACTTTAAGCACAAACGATTCTGTGACAGCCGTATATACACAATTATATTTGTGTGTGTGTGTGTGTGTGTGTGTAAGAATGTGTACCGTCATGCAACATTTGGTCCCACCAGCAGGAACAAATGGAAGCATCACTGCTACGCTGCACATGAAAGCTTTAATGTGTCATTTGTAGACTCGCATTCACACTGTTCTGTTCTTTCGCGGTGGGGTCCGGTCCGGCTCATCAGCAGCTGTATGTTGCATGTAAAACCCTTCACACATCATAGACTGAGCCGCCCTGTGTTCATGTATATGCATCGGAGACTACTTACTTGTTTCAGACACCAAACTAAAGTGAAATATGTAAAAGAATAAAGCTTTGTCTATGAGACTGATTTTCTGCCAGACACTAACATCGTGTATATTTTGAATCATTTCCGATCCATCTCTGTTCTTGCAGATTCCAGTTCTCATCAACTTGAGTCAGGACACGGATGTGAACCTGCCAGTGAAACCTCTCATCTATGCCTTGGCCATGGGAGCCTGTCTCGGGGGTGAGATGTTCATCTTTATGAAAAATTGGATTATTGTTTTGGCATTTTATGTCTTTTTCTGATGGTGACAGTGAAGAGAGACAGGACAGACATGTGGGGGGGAACTGAGAGGAATGACGTGCAGCAAACGTGCAGCCAGGATTAGAAGCATGTGGTCCTGTGCTGTGAGGCCTCACCCAGTGTGTGAAATAACTGGTTGACATCTCAGCCCAGTAGCACGGCAGGTCGGGAAATAGTCACGAAATGCAATCTATTGGTTTCGTGGACAGGGACGCGATTTGTCTCAGGAATAAAAATAATGGCAAATGAAAGTCAATTTGAATTATTTTTCGGGTTCAACACACAAATGAATCCTTGTGACTAAGAAACAGTCAGAGCAAGTGATGCGCTTTCTAGTATCCAAAAAGACGACTTTTGGTGAAGGTGAGGGGAGATTGATGGGACCAAGACGGACTTTCAAAACCGTGTTGTGGTTCTCTGGTGGTGGTTTTGATGCCTGAATCTACCTGCTGGTGGTTTTGTTAGAAGTGAAGAGGGTCTCTCTTCCCGGTGCAGCGCTGACGGGCTGTGAGAATGGTTTCCAGCGTTTACCATCAGTAAACTTTAAAAAAGACACTTTAGTGCAAGTGGCAAATACATTTTTTAAGATTACCTGTTGAGGGTTTCAGGGTGTCTCGAGTATTAATGGGGGTCGACTGGAGACTGAAAACAACACACAACAGAAGACCCCCCCCCCCCATCCCCGGGGAGCCCAGGCTCTTTGAGACAGCAGCCCGAGGGCCCCTTAGGATGTGGCGTCGTTCAGGCTCCACCGGTCCCCGGCGGCCGGCCCTTCAGCACCTCGCTGCTCTGTTTAGGCGAGAAGGACACAAAGAGCGAGACCGTCAGAGACCTGTCATTGTGTTTTTCGGTTTTAATCAACTGCTCTGC
>NW_022288388.1:0-1764 GCF_004355925.1 Anarrhichthys ocellatus | reverse complement strand
CACAAACAGAAATGAGACGCACTGCGGTGCAGCACATGATGTTTACTACTCCGTTCTCTTTCCTTCAAAGCCCTTTGGAACTTCTGTTTATGAAAAATGCAATGTAGTAATAGGGCTGGGTTATGAAACCTGGTATGACACGGCCCCGGGCTAGTGTATCGGAGTGTTGATAAGCTCTGCCTTTATCAGTTCTTTATCAATTATCCATTCTGAATTTATTCTTTTTTAGATAATAAATTGGTATCAAAACAATCCTTAAGATTTGCCCCCCCTACTGGTTGACCTACACATTCACTATGAATGTGGGATTAATAAGGTACACTTCAATTCCTACAGCTTTCTGTAGACATTAGAATAAGTACTGTGTGTGTATAGAATAAAATCACACAACCCCTATCAATATCACTTCACAGCTATGTGTCTCCTTCTCATAAACACTCCTGTTACCCTCCGTCCTGCTTCCACATCTAAACATGTGCTGCTAAACAAGTCACACAACACATTTGGCATTGTTAGGGAACGACGAGGTCAACAATCATGAAGATGGTCCTACGGTGTGCCCAGTGACCAGACATTAGACTGAGCTCTCCACCACTGTAAAACGCTTTCAACTGTTGTTCTCACCGTGTCACAGTTTGTGGTGTTGGATTGAGGCGCTTTCATGAGCCACAGTCTGTTTGGCTAGTCTGAATCACAGTCCAATTGATACTTGTGTTTTTGTGGTCCTTGTGGTGCAAATTCAAAAAATGCACTACAGGAATGTGCTAGTGTTTTAGTTTGTCATGTGTGTGTTGTGTTACAAATGGGCTTCAACTGAATTCCGTTGTGCATGTCTGTGTTACATAATGACAATAAGTTGAAGGTTTTCTGTTTGGTCTGGTTCGGTTCCACAGTGTACAATTAACGCTGACCAAATCAAAACAATGACCATGAACCATGATGTGTGTGCAAGCATATGATTAGACATGGACACACTGACTGTACACAGCATTTACATTTACTCATGATTTGTGTTATCAAATCAGTGTCATTTTCATGCTTTTTCAGGTCTAGCTGATGAAGTTGAGGGAAACATTGCTGGTAAGACAACATCTTGATTTGATGAGACAAAGGTAATATCTGCAAAAACTGTATGATTATCATGTTGTCATTCTCAAACTGTAATGTCTTCAACAGTCCACAATGCCTTCCTAGTGGGAAAGATCCAGGTCAGCATACGCAAACAGGCTAAAGGGAAATGGAGCAGTCTTGGTCAGCCACTGGAATTTCACAATACATTTCTACGCAAAAAAGACCGAGGTGAGATCCAAGATGGAAGGAAGCACTCCACTGTGTGTTGTTTAAAGTCCTGTCCACTTCTTTGTAGCCTTGTATTTGAATGTTTATGACATAGCTTGTGTCCCACCAGTTAGTCACTTAGAGGTGCAGGTAATCACCAGGTAATGACTTTCCTCAGTCTAGAGGAGCAGACTAATATGAAATTCTCTGAATTCAGTTGAAGAAGCTTATTTGCAGTCTTATTGTAATGCAAAGAATTTGTACATCAGCAAGAATGTAGCACGAGGTGGAAGTGAACACAATGCTCTCCTGATCTAAATGTGAAAGTGCAATAAAAATATGTTTCACTAAAATCAATGAATGACAATAATCTCAATATTGATCAAAATAATTGTGATTACCATTTTGGCAATAATCTCTCCTTCAGTCTACTGAGATAGTGTGTGTGTGTGTGTGTGTGTGTGTGTGTGTGTGTGTGTGTGTGTG
>NW_022288387.1:0-1765 GCF_004355925.1 Anarrhichthys ocellatus | reverse complement strand
ATAAATAACATTATTATTGTGTTTAAATGATAACTGTCATAAAGTCATGACGTTACACACTCCGGTCAACTAGGTGGCGGGATGCACCTTAAACGTTGGTTGTAGTCCGCCATTAAACTGAAAGAAGAAGAAGTAGAGGAGGAAGAAGAAGTAGAAGAAGAAGACGACGACGACTCATCTCCCGGTAGCCTATAAAGCTATTGAAGTTAGCTTAGCATACCAGCTGTAAACAGACCGACGGGGACGGAAGTTATCTACACAGTGCTAGTCAGAGTTTAATGGAGAGTAAAGAGCAGAACGAGCGACAACAGAAACTACTGGACGCTGTTTTCAACCCGGAAGTCCGGACACAAAGAGCGCGTGGGTTCACTTTATTTCTTCTCTGTTCTCAAACACTGTTCATGCTCCGGCTGATAACTTTTTATGTAGTTTGGAGTGAAAATCTGTTGATTCAATGAATCTTTTTCTTCTTCTTCTGATCTGTTCTCTCAGCTTCTAGATGACAGAAAATATTTAAACTTAAAGTACAAGTTTGTTCTCTTTGATGACACCACGTGGATTTTGCAGCTTGTTGAATTCTAAAATGGTTCATATGTTCATGGTCACATAATGAGTTTATACATCAATTGCTTCCTCCTGGTTATACTACAACAGTTATTATTATAGAAAGTTATTCAATAACTTCCCTGTTAGAAAGTGTAGCGTGACCAAACCTTGACCTATAGGTTCCTGAGAGCAGTCTCGAGAGCAGGGGTCACCAACCTGTTTGAAACTGAGAGCTACTTCAAAGGTACGGAGTAGTACGAAGGGCTCCTTGTTTTATACAAAGTCCCTGAACAACGAAGTTGTACTGATCACCTTTTAATAATAATAATAATAATAATATATGTGAAGAGACTGATCACATGTCAATGTTAATTATTCCTCACAATAATTATTAATAATGATTTCCACAACAATGATGGTAGGAAACACAGATATAATTAAACATGCAACATTTATTTCTGTTTCAACATTTGAAGGTCAGAGGTATCACATCTCTGATATTTTTGTAAATAGCTTTCTTAACAGTTTTGTATGAATAAGCACATTTGTAGCAATTTGTTCAAAATCACACCTGTTATATTTTTGTACAAATCATTAACTGTCATATCTTCATATCATGTCTCGTTTGTACTAACCACTACCTTTGTAACATCTTTGAACAAATCATGAACTCTGTCCCATTTTTATACAAATGATCAGTTATGTAAGATAAAAAAATCAACTCTTTCACATTTTCATTTAATCCTATTCCATTAGTACTAATCACAACATCTGTAGCATTTTTAACAAATCATAACATCTGTCTGTAAATGTCTGTTAGTGGGAAGCCTGGCATTGCATACTGTTCACCAATGTACTGTAATCTGGTGTATAATTTCACACTGCAACTCTGAGTGAGTCTTGTAGATGTGCATCAGTATGTTCTGTGTTTGTTATTGATGAAGTCCATGTAAGAAAAGCAGTGGCGGGCTGTGCATTTTATACCTATAGGGAGTGTGAGAGGGAATGATGGCAGGAAAAAAAGTGTATGTACAGGAGACTATTTGCTCAATACTAATATTTCTTTGTAACGTCTCTGTGTGTGTTTACTGTTTTCCTGCAGACGTCCAGCAGCTGTTGGTGGTTAAAGAAGAGGTTCCCCCTGAGCAGCAGGAGTGGAGCTCCAGTCTGGACCAGGAGGACCCAGAGCCCCCACACATTAAAGAGGAACAGGAGGACC
>NW_022288386.1:0-1765 GCF_004355925.1 Anarrhichthys ocellatus | reverse complement strand
TGTCTCTTATTGTGGTAGAAGTATTTATACTGTCTCTTATTGTGATAGAAGTATTTATATTGTCTCTTATTGTGAGAGAAGTATTTATATTGTCTCTTATTGTGATAGAAGTATTTTAATGATGGCGAGTCTTTATTTACTCTTGTCCTGCCAGCTGACGTTGCGTCTGGGTTTGTCGCTGCTGTCCTCTCTGGAGTCAGATCCTCGCCGCTGCAGAAGGAACAATGAACACAAGAGTAAACTGGCAACTATAAACAGGAAGCAGCTCCTCCAATCAGACGCCTGTCATTAAAGAACCAGCTGCTAATGAACCGAAAGAACCAGCAGTGTACTGGGGGAACTGGTCCACAGAGGCTGGACTGTGACTCTGTGTTCAACTGGTTAATTGATAAAAAACAATATCTAAGAGAAGCATTTATTCAACATAAACAAACTTATCAAAGGAGTTATTGATGATCCAGTGATTGTGGACTAAAAGTCTCTCACAATAGCAACAACAACAACAAACAACAACATTACTGCTACCACTACTATACTACTACCACTACTACTACTATTACTAGTACTACTGCTACTACTACTGCTACTACTTGTACTACCACTACAAGTAGAAGTACAACCAGTGTATGTTTCTTACCTTCTTGAGGGTCCGGTCCTTCTTGTGTCGTTTGTGTCGGGTGGACTTGAACGTCTCCATGCGGCTCTTCATATTCCTCTGGAACACCTCTCGGTCCTGACGCTCCTTCTCCCCCAGAGGCATGAAGTGTCTGCTGTAGTGGGACTGATACTGGACACACACAACAACAACAACAACAACAACAGTCAGAACACAGGGTCAATAAATGCTTTAGTTTAATATGAAACATGACAACTTTCATGTATATTGTGTTTAAGTTTTTAGCCTCAAATCACCAATTTAAACTTTGACAACTTCACAATTAGAAAGTAAAACGTGTTTTTTAAGGAGTTAGTACTTGATGTTTATATTTCCATTAGATACTCCCCTCCACCTTTGTTACAACCTCCTCAAGGATCCTGGAAGCTCAACAAACCCTGCAACCTCCTGAAGGTTCCCTTGAAGCTCTGCATGGACCCCTTTTAAAAAACCTCTTTAATGACTCCTGAAACATCTTCAAGTAATCAAAGACTCTCTGTAAGGAACGCTGTACTCTTTTGAAGGAACCCTGGACCTCTTCAAAGACTCTACAACATATTCCAGGACACAAAGAATGTCCT
The DNA here is from genome assembly GCF_004355925.1 of Anarrhichthys ocellatus. NCBI lineage: Eukaryota > Metazoa > Chordata > Actinopteri > Perciformes > Anarhichadidae > Anarrhichthys > Anarrhichthys ocellatus. The sequence goes on along the minus strand of NW_022288386.1, from coordinate 529 downwards.
CATGGACCCTTGGAACTCCATAGAACCCATCAAATGTCTTTAAAGACTCCGATAACATCTTTACTTAAAGAATGAGGTCACTGTTGTGAGTATTAGTGTGTGTGTGTGTGTGTGTGTGTGTGTGTGTGTGTGTATTTGTTACCCGTCTCCTGGGTTTGTACAGGTTCCCTGTGAGGAAGTGATGCGTCTCGGTTTCTTCCTCGACTTTGGCTCCGGGGACGTTATCGATCACCTGGAGGTCCAGACACACACCGCTGCCGTTCTCACGCCTAGAGCACAACAACAACAACAGGCCAACAACATGTCAACAACAGGTCAACAACAAGTCAACACGTGCAAACACACAAACAACACGTTGACAACATGCAAACAACAACACAACACGTCAACAACATGCAAACAACACGTCAACAACACATCAACAACATGCAAACATGTCAACAACATGCAAAAAACACATCAACAACATGCAAACAACAAGCAAACAACACGGCAACAACATGCAAACAACAAGCAAACAACACGGCAA
>NW_022288385.1:0-1765 GCF_004355925.1 Anarrhichthys ocellatus | reverse complement strand
TGTCTCTTATTGTGGTAGAAGTATTTATACTGTCTCTTATTGTGATAGAAGTATTTATATTGTCTCTTATTGTGAGAGAAGTATTTATATTGTCTCTTATTGTGATAGAAGTATTTTAATGATGGCGAGTCTTTATTTACTCTTGTCCTGCCAGCTGACGTTGCGTCTGGGTTTGTCGCTGCTGTCCTCTCTGGAGTCAGATCCTCGCCGCTGCAGAAGGAACAATGAACACAAGAGTAAACTGGCAACTATAAACAGGAAGCAGCTCCTCCAATCAGACGCCTGTCATTAAAGAACCAGCTGCTAATGAACCGAAAGAACCAGCAGTGTACTGGGGGAACTGGTCCACAGAGGCTGGACTGTGACTCTGTGTTCAACTGGTTAATTGATAAAAAACAATATCTAAGAGAAGCATTTATTCAACATAAACAAACTTATCAAAGGAGTTATTGATGATCCAGTGATTGTGGACTAAAAGTCTCTCACAATAGCAACAACAACAACAAACAACAACATTACTGCTACCACTACTATACTACTACCACTACTACTACTATTACTAGTACTACTGCTACTACTACTGCTACTACTTGTACTACCACTACAAGTAGAAGTACAACCAGTGTATGTTTCTTACCTTCTTGAGGGTCCGGTCCTTCTTGTGTCGTTTGTGTCGGGTGGACTTGAACGTCTCCATGCGGCTCTTCATATTCCTCTGGAACACCTCTCGGTCCTGACGCTCCTTCTCCCCCAGAGGCATGAAGTGTCTGCTGTAGTGGGACTGATACTGGACACACACAACAACAACAACAACAACAACAGTCAGAACACAGGGTCAATAAATGCTTTAGTTTAATATGAAACATGACAACTTTCATGTATATTGTGTTTAAGTTTTTAGCCTCAAATCACCAATTTAAACTTTGACAACTTCACAATTAGAAAGTAAAACGTGTTTTTTAAGGAGTTAGTACTTGATGTTTATATTTCCATTAGATACTCCCCTCCACCTTTGTTACAACCTCCTCAAGGATCCTGGAAGCTCAACAAACCCTGCAACCTCCTGAAGGTTCCCTTGAAGCTCTGCATGGACCCCTTTTAAAAAACCTCTTTAATGACTCCTGAAACATCTTCAAGTAATCAAAGACTCTCTGTAAGGAACGCTGTACTCTTTTGAAGGAACCCTGGACCTCTTCAAAGACTCTACAACATATTCCAGGACACAAAGAATGTCCTCATGGACCCTTGGAACTCCATAGAACCCATCAAATGTCTTTAAAGACTCCGATAACATCTTTACTTAAAGAATGAGGTCACTGTTGTGAGTATTAGTGTGTGTGTGTGTGTGTGTGTGTGTGTGTGTGTGTGTATTTGTTACCCGTCTCCTGGGTTTGTACAGGTTCCCTGTGAGGAAGTGATGCGTCTCGGTTTCTTCCTCGACTTTGGCTCCGGGGACGTTATCGATCACCTGGAGGTCCAGACACACACCGCTGCCGTTCTCACGCCTAGAGCACAACAACAACAACAGGCCAACAACATGTCAACAACAGGTCAACAACAAGTCAACACGTGCAAACACACAAACAACACGTTGACAACATGCAAACAACAACACAACACGTCAACAACATGCAAACAACACGTCAACAACACATCAACAACATGCAAACATGTCAACAACATGCAAAAAACACATCAACAACATGCAAACAACAAGAAAACAACACGGCAACAACATGCAAACAACAAGCAAACAACACGGCAA
>NW_022288384.1:0-1765 GCF_004355925.1 Anarrhichthys ocellatus | reverse complement strand
ATTTAGACTGTAGCTCTGATTGAATTTAGACTGAAACTCTGACTGTAACTCTGACTGTGTTTGGACTGTAGCTCTGACTGTAGCTCTGACTGTATGTAAACAGAAGCTCAGAGTAACAGATACAGTAACTCTGGCTTCGGTCCAACAGACAAATCGGCTGCAGACATGTGAAGAGAACTGGAGGATCAATGAGCCTAATGGTTTAAGTGCTGCTTGAGGTCAGGCTGTGTGGGAGTGATGGTTGATTTATTTATTACATTAGAAACAAACCTGCTTCTTATCTTGTTAGTTTAGCAGAGAGCAAACATGGCAGCACTGAGTCAGACATTTCTCACAGCAGGTCCTCCTGCTTTAACAGTAAACCTGTCTGAGAAGATGATCAGACTTTATTCATGTGTGGAGTCAGAGGATAATAAACCGTTGTTATGACGACATGTCTCAGTGTTCAGAGGTGCAGCATGACACCGCACATTTAAGTCTTTGACCTATTTATTACAATAATCCAACAGACGGTTTAAAACACAAATACCACCAAAGTCAGAAGCTACTCTGCTAAGCTAGTGACGTTAGCTTGTATCGGAGCTAGTTTCTCTATTGTGACTCCATTTAGTTACTGCTGAGGTTTAATCAAATATATAATTATCTAATTAAGCATCAAGAGAACAAACTGTACATTTAAGCTGGTTTAGGCTGCTTATTTGTGTATTTGTTACAATGTTACTATGTCTTCTGTATGTATAATATTTATACAGATGCCAAAAAGTGAGATATAATAATATATATAAATATTATTTTTCCCCACAACAGAAGATCAACACAATGAATTCACATAGCCGCCCCCAAAATATCCATGATGAACAAGAACAAATAAAAAGATGGTGGAACAAACAGAAACTAGAAAAGCAACAATAATGACATATATATATATATATATATATATATATATATATATATATATTGATGATGATGATGATGATGATGCTTGTTTGTTGTTGTTTATCAGCCAGAAACCAAACTGTGAGCTGCTGGATGATCAGAACCCGGAATTTATGATCTGGATTATGATCATATCTGGGTTATGATGTGCTGTAACTGTAAATGGTCTGTCTTCCTGTCTGTCCTCCTGTCTGACTTCCTGTCTGTCCTCCTGTCTGTCCTCCTGTCTCACCTCCTGTCTGTCCTCCTGTCTGACTTCCTGTCTCACCTCCTGTCTGATTTCCTGTCCGTCTCTGTGTTCCAGGTGAGCTGCTGAGTCAGCCGAGGCCTGAAGGTCTGACCGAGATCATCTGTCCAAAGAACGGCTCTGAGCGGGTCGACGTGGCCCTGGTCTACCCCCCCACCCCCCCCCTGGTCAGCCCCTGTCTCAAGTGATCCGAGGGCCGCCCCCCCCCCCCCCCACAGCCTGCTTCCTGTCCCATCACACTGGATCACTGCCTCGTCTGTATGTACATCATCACTTTCTATCTGCTCACTGCTCTTATAAAGAGACCAGAAGAAGAGTTGGAATAATGCTGATCACATGATTCATCACATGTTTGAGCAGCAGCCAATCAGAGACAAGGATTTCAGAAATCTTTAGTATCTCCAGAAGCAGTTATGTTTATAAATACTATTTATTAATAATGTGTGTTTGTCTTTGTGTATGAATTTGAATGTTTTCTCCTGTTTGCAGGATGTCTCGATGTCTCCGATGTCTCTGAAGTCTCTGACGTCTCAATGTCTCTGACGTCTCGATGTCTCTGATGTCTCTGACGTCTCCGATGTC
>NW_022288383.1:0-1765 GCF_004355925.1 Anarrhichthys ocellatus | reverse complement strand
ATAAATAACATTATTATTGTGTTTAAATGATAACTGTCATAAAGTCATGACGTTACACACTCCGGTCAACTAGGTGGCGGCATGCACCTTAAACGTTGGTTGTAGTCCGCCATTAAACTGAAAGAAGAAGAAGTAGAGGAGGAGGAAGAAGAAGTAGAAGAAGAAGACGACGACGACTCATCTCCCGGTAGCCTATAAAGCTATTGAAGTTAGCTTAGCATACCAGCTGTAAACAGACCGACGGGGACGGAAGTTATCTACACAGTGCTAGTCAGAGTTTAATGGAGAGTAAAGAGCAGAACGAGCGACAACAGAAACTACTGGACGCTGTTTTCAACCCGGAAGTCCGGACACAAAGAGCGCGTGGGTTCACTTTATTTCTTCTCTGTTCTCAAACACTGTTCATGCTCCGGCTGATAACTTTTTATGTAGTTTGGAGTGAAAATCTGTTGATTCAATGAATCTTTTTCTTCTTCTTCTGATCTGTTCTCTCAGCTTCTAGATGACAGAAAATATTTAAACTTAAAGTACAAGTTTGTTCTCTTTGATGACACCACGTGGATTTTGCAGCTTGTTGAATTCTAAAATGGTTCATATGTTCATGGTCACATAATGAGTTTATACATCAATTGCTTCCTCCTGGTTATACTACAACAGTTATTATAGAAAGTTATTCAATAACTTCCCTGTTAGAAAGTGTAGCGTGACCAAACCTTGACCTATAGGTTCCTGAGAGCAGTCTCGAGAGCAGGGGTCACCAACCTGTTTGAAACTGAGAGCTACTTCAAAGGTACGGAGTAGTACGAAGGGCTCCTTGTTTTATACAAAGTCCCTGAACAACGAAGTTGTACTGATCACCTTTTAATAATAATAATAATAATAATATATGTGAAGAGACTGATCACATGTCAATGTTAATTATTCCTCACAATAATTATTAATAATGATTTCCACAACAATGATGGTAGGAAACACAGATATAATTAAACATGCAACATTTATTTCTGTTTCAACATTTGAAGGTCAGAGGTATCACATCTCTGATATTTTTGTAAATAGCTTTCTTAACAGTTTTGTATGAATAAGCACATTTGTAGCAATTTGTTCAAAATCACACCTGTTATATTTTTGTACAAATCATTAACTGTCATATCTTCATATCATGTCTCGTTTGTACTAACCACTACCTTTGTAACATCTTTGAACAAATCATGAACTCTGTCCCATTTTTATACAAATGATCAGTTATGTAAGATAAAAAAATCAACTCTTTCACATTTTCATTTAATCCTATTCCATTAGTACTAATCACAACATCTGTAGCATTTTTAACAAATCATAACATCTGTCTGTAAATGTCTGTTAGTGGGAAGCCTGGCATTGCATACTGTTCACCAATGTACTGTAATCTGGTGTATAATTTCACACTGCAACTCTGAGTGAGTCTTGTAGATGTGCATCAGTATGTTCTGTGTTTGTTATTGATGAAGTCCATGTAAGAAAAGCAGTGGCGGGCTGTGCATTTTATACCTATAGGGAGTGTGAGAGGGAATGATGGCAGGAAAAAAAGTGTATGTACAGGAGACTATTTGCTCAATACTAATATTTCTTTGTAACGTCTCTGTGTGTGTTTACTGTTTTCCTGCAGACGTCCAGCAGCTGTTGGTGGTTAAAGAAGAGGTTCCCCCTGAGCAGCAGGAGTGGAGCTCCAGTCTGGACCAGGAGGACCCAGAGCCCCCACACATTAAAGAGGAACAGGAGGACC